>NC_083341.1:75639383-75944152 GCF_019175385.1 Lycium barbarum
AAATAATCTCACCACTCTTGCCTTTTACCACTCAAGGGTTGCGTCTCGAAGTTCTTCAATAAACCAGCAACTCAAACACTTCAAAGTAAGTTCCAAAGCTTGATTCAAGAATGGAGTTTATGACAAACAAAGAAAGGACAACAAAAAACTTAAACAGACAGGAAATAAGAAATACACAATGAAAATAGAGAGAGAGAAAAACACGGAACAAATTGGCACGAAACAAAGAAATAGACACAAAATTACTAGACAACTCTAAGTATGGACAAATACTTCAAGTATCTAGTAAGAGAACATAAAGAAAACTAAATGCAAGATATAAACACTTTCACGAAAAGATTTAGAACATATCAATGAGTTTGGATACAAATGTATTGCAATGACTTTTGCATTCCTCAAAGTGACTCTTGAGTTCCTTGATGAGCAAAAGTCAAAGAATCTTTAAAACTAATGGAATTTTCAAGAGATAACAACCACAATGGATTTCCTAATAATTTAAAGTCACCAAATCACAAGATAAAGCTTTGAACAAACCAAGAACAAGTGAAGATAAAGAGAAGTACTGTTCACGCGAACAGATTTCTTTATTTTTTTTAATAATTTTGATACTGTTCACGCTACAGTATTTTTTTTCAGTTTTTTTTTTGGCTCTTTTTTTTTTCTTTCAAGAAATCCCAAAGATTATCAAGAACGGAATCTTGATAGAACCGCTCTGATACCACTTGATAACAACACGGTTAGCGGAAGACTTTAGAATTGAAAATTAGAAAGGGGGAAGGATTGATTCTTGAGAAAGAAGTTCACAAGTTCAAGTATTTGATACTTAAAACGTTGTTTAATAGTGAAAGAAGGAGTTGAATCAATTAAGAAGAAGAAGAAATGGAGGGAGGGAACTCAAACAAGGAATCTTACCATCGAAGAATCCGAGTTGCAGTTCAAAGTAGAACAAAAAGGGCATAACCCAAAAGAGAACCTCAAAGGTCTCCACAAGCACAAGGCTAATATTATTAATATTCAAACTTAGTTCCAATGAAAGAGAAAACACCCCTTTATATAGGAGAAATGGTGGCTGCCACCCTAAAGAAAATAAAGTTGGTCAAACTAAATTAATTAAGGTGCAATTTCCAAGCTGCATAGAAGACCATCAATTCTTTGTTCCAATGTGCATAGAAGACCACCAAACATTTGTTCCAATGTGCATAGAAGACCACCAAACATTTGTTTCAATGTGCATAGAAGACCACCAACACTTTGTTCAATAAAAACATTAAATGTAGTCAACATAGCATTAAATGATCTTCTAGAAACATAAGTATGGGCTGCTGAACTTGTTCCTTCTTTGGGCACGTTTTGGGCCATAATCCAACTCATCTTGGTCTTCAATTTGGGCCTCCAATTAGTATTAAGACTTTCCCAAAAGATCTACTTTGGGCTGGAGCTATTCCTCCATTGCAAGACATGTTTTCATTACCAAATGAAGCCCATTAAAGAATCTTGATATTTTTTTGTCTTCAACGAAAATTAAGCTTCCTTGGTTGCTATCATTCTCCCCCTCTTATAGAAGATTCGTCCCGAATCTTGGTGGTGACCTTTTTTGATCCTTAATGCATTTGAGCCTCTATGGTTGGCTCAATGAATGTGGTGAATTGAAGGTGACTAGGCAAGCTATCATCAAATTTGCCGTTGGGAAGTATCACGATGAGGTGTTGTGTGATGTTGTCCCCATGCAAGCGTGTCATCTTCTACTTGGCCGACCATGGCAATATGATGGGTCCGTCAACCATAATGGGAGAACTAACCAATACACCCTTGTCCACAATGGTGTCAAACATGTCTTGAATCCCATGACCCCTTCCCAAGTGGGTGAGATCTATAACAAAATGAGGGAGTTGAAGGAGAAGGGTCGTAGTGCATTGCAAAAAAAGAATGCGGGGGATGAGCGAGTAGAGGAGAATAGTTCTCAAGAGGTGAGTGCAAAGAAAGGAGAGCTTAGAGGAAAAACCAAGGTGTCACTTTTGGCGAATTGTGGGGAAATTATGGAGGAATTGGGGGAGCGTCAACCGGTGATTCTCCTCATGCATAGGGACTATGCATTGCACACTAATGAACTAACCCCTTCTTTTCCTAGCTCTATGTCTTCTCTTTTGTAGGAATTTGATGATGTGTTCCCAACGGAACTCCCAAAGGGGTTACCACCTTTGAGGGGAATTGAACACCAAATTGACTTTGTTCCGGGGTCTCAATTGCCAAACAAACCGGCTTATAGAGCCAACCCGGATGACACTAAGGAGCTTCAAAGGCACTATGAGCTCCTTGAAAAGGGAGTTGTGCGAGAAAGTATGAGTCCTTGTGCCGTGCCCGTGATCTTGGTGCCAAAGAAGGATGGATCATGGAGCATGTGTGTTGATTGTCGAGCCATCAATAAGATAACGGTAAAGTATCGCCATCCCATACTTCGCCTTGACGACATGCTTGATGAGTTGAATGGTTCATGCATATTCTCTAAGGTAGATCTTAGGAGTGGGTATCATCAAATCCGGATGAATCCCGGAGATGAGTGGAAAACCGCATTCAAGACCAAGTTTGGTCTATATGAATGGTTGGTGATGCCTTTTGGTCTCACTAACGCTCCTAGTACTTTCATGTGTTTGATGAATCATGTCATGAAACCTTTTATTGGAAAATTCGTGGTTGTTTACTTTGATGATATTTTGGTGTATAGTAAAACCATGGATAAGCATGTTTTTCACTTGAAATGTGTGTTTGAAGTGCTTAGACAAGAACAACTTTATGCTAATGTTGCTAAATGCTCTTTTTGTGTTGATGAAGTTGTTTTCTTGGGGTTTGTTGTGAGTTAAAGGGGTGTTGAGGTTGATGAATCCAAAATAGACGCTATTAAGGGCCAATTCCTAAATCCATTGATCATCGTTAGAAGCTTTCATGGATTGGCTAGTTTTTATAGACGGTTTGTTAAGGAATTTAGTACCATAGCCGCTCCTTTGTGATACAATAACGGATACGCGGAAGCAATAGATTAACAAGGAAAGTAAAGGATAGATAGATTGACACAAGAAAATGGAATTAAAAGCAACCTAAAGGTGTATCAAACCTAAAGACCTCAATTAATCAACATTACAAGCACCAACCTCTTAGGATGACCTCAAGGGAATTGAATTCCCAAGCAACCAATCCTCTCACAATCAAAGGTTCAACAAGAGCCATCCATGGCCTCTCTACAAGTTTCTCTCTCTAGAGACAACTCTCTCAAAAATCACTCATCTTTTCTTCCAAATGTCAAAAAGTCCCTAAATGAAATGAAAGACTAACTATTTATACTAACTAAATAATAGAAGACCCTATTATTACATAAATGCCATTAATGAGGCAAGGGCCTTGTTTGGCTTGTCTTGTGGAGATGGAAATCTTGAATTTCCTAATGTGGTCTCTCGTAAACATAGCCTTCCCTGCTCGGTTGCCACTTAATGCTCTTCCATCTCCCATCCGTCCTCTCCATGCTAATATCCAAACTTTGACTCCACGGGACGGTCCTCGAAATGTCTTTGAGGCAACTAGGCTTGTATCATTCTCCCCTTCTTGAAAAGGATTCGTCCTCGAATCTATACCTTGCAAAACCATAAAGGAGACACACAAAAACCAAGTCCTCAAAGGATGAGGGTTAGTGTTAAGGTGGACCAACCTACCACCATGCCAAGTAAGCACAAATTTTTGATATCGCCAAGTGTCAACCATTTTCAAGCAAAATAAGCTCTTAAGTAGAGTACTAAGAACTTGGCTATCCCAAAGATCAGGAAATGAGGATATTCTTAGAGAACCAATGATTTCAAGAAACCAAGTTGGCATAAAACACAAATAATCCTCAATTGCAAAAAGATACCATTCACACAAGGTGAAGATTTCACCGGGGTCAAAAGGAAAAGATACCCACATATCACGGGCAAGGCAACAACTAAGCACCTCAATAGGGCCCTGCCCAACATCAAATGAACTCTCAACAATATCATGAATGTCATCATATGCAAATAAGTAATAAAGAAAGGTATCACGTAAAGTATCTTCCTCATCAATATCACTCCCCAATGTAACCTCACCATACGGTTCAAGGACAAGAGTATCCAAGGGGCTACTATGAAGTTGAACATGAAAGGAGGAATTTGCAATTTCTAGACAAGAATTACCTTCCTTTGTAACACTTTCCTTCCCCACAAATGGATCACAATTCCTCAAAGGAAGATGTCCCTCATAGGAAAGAGTGTCTTCATTCCATAGTGGGTTACATATCACAGTATAGCCTCCAAAGGAAACTAAATGTTCAACATTACCAAACACCCCACTAGGTTCATCACTCTCAATAGTCACGTCAGCCTCAAATAAAACATTATCCTTTACAAGAGAGTAATCCATGAACAATGAAGAGTTAAAGCATGTTATTTCACTCTCAAAAGAACCAATGTCATCTTTCAATGAATTTTCGCTCACATGACGATCTACATGACACACATCACCACTACAAATTGGAGTCTTATCACGTGACACTAAAGTACGATCAAGAGACTCATTTTGACATGAAACAAACAAGGGTGAGATGTCACATTCTTTCAATTGACCAACTATTTCAACATTATCACTAACTAGAGGTACATTAAACACATCACAAAGATCCTCAAGTAGTGAATTATCATTACAAGCAAGTTGATCAATACAAGTTTCAACACGAGTTGGTAGTATGTCAAACTCACAAGAATTACTAATATGATGACCACATGACATTGTACTACCAATCAATTCACAAGTGCCAACACTAGGTGGACACAAATCGATCTTGCAAGAAGAATCAATTTTGTCATCTAAAGGATCAACTAGTGTTTGAGCACCTTCATTCGATAATGCACTATCATTCAAAGCACAAGTGTCAACACTAGGTGGACACAAATCGACCTTACAAGAAGGAACAATTCGGTCATCAATAGGATCAACTAGTGTGGGGACACTTTCAACAATGGCATTACCAATACACGGCAAGGGAGCATTAGTCTTAACGCAAGGTAAACTAACTTTCATGCTTGACTTGACATTAAAATCACACAAAGATGTACGAGTATAAGGATAAGTGATCTTACCTTGGTGTTCATGCAAGCTCTTTTGACCAATGGAAGGAATGGTTGTGGCCGCCGTCCTTGCCTTCAAGCATGGGGTTCTCTCAAAAGAGGTACCCCTCAACGATTCATTTCGTCTCACATGTGGCTTGGGATATTGGCTTCTCAATATCCTTTTCATGTCCTCCCAAGTTTTGATGGGACTCCTCACTTGTCTCCCACAACGTTTCACATACTCCCAATATTTGACAAGCTTTGAGTCAAAAGTTTGAACGGCTAAGTCCATCTTCCTTAGTCGTGAGTAGTTGTAGCTAGCAAAGATTTCATCCATCATGAGTTCCCATTCATAGAACTCTTCACCACTAGCGCTCATACATAGGGTAGGCCAACTCACATTGGGCTCTTGCACTTTTATCCTTGGATTCGTTCTATGAAGTATGTTTGGAAATAGAGGTGTCCCCCATTCATTCACAACATACTTATGCCAATTTTGTTCATCCGCAATCCCATGGTCTTCAAACCAAGCAAACCCAAAGCACATGTCACAATTGTCCATAGGGAGTATTTCGCAACACACTTTCTCATGGTATTCCCCATAAGAGAAAGGTACATATGCCACATTAGTTAACCTTCCCTTTTGCTTTGCCCTTTTCACTATAGATAACCCCAACCCAACCACAAGACGAGGAGTGACATAACATTCACTAAAGTAGTCATCAATTTCAAGACGAATCCTCTCCTCTTTCAACACCCTCACTAGCATTGAGTGACATCTTCTCTCCATGGAGTAGTACCTGCAAAGAATACTTAGCAAACACGTTAGTAGTAAAGAAACCTCACCACACTCGTGTTTACACTCTTTTGTGCTTGGCTAGCACCACTCGAATGAGCTCACACACTATTGCCTTTTACCACTCAATTGGATTTGCCGAGGTTGATTCTCGATTGGATTCGGTTGGTTGCAAGGTGCACAATTGCTACTCGAGATTGGAATGGATTCTTGTAGACTCAAGAAGAACGTGGACGACTCAATTAAAACAAACGCACTTGAGCCAAGAAATTAACAACGAGATAAAACGAAGAAAACCACGAAAGAATTGGCACGAAAGAAATGCGGACACAAGAACTAGCAAACACAAGTAGGAACAACTACTAAATGGCTACTAGTTGAGAGACACAAGAAAATTGGAATGCAAAAATCGGGAAAATAACTAAATTTCGGGCCCGGGTAGGTGATAACTTGAAAACACGACCGGGAGCCCCCAATTGATCCAAGGTATCAATTTGAAATAATGAAAATTTTTAAATTTCTATACTTTTTTTTTTTGTTCCCTACCAAAGGATTAGGGACACAATATCATCAACTAAGGATCAAGAAATTTTTGTTTTGAGAATTGAAATCAAAGAGAATTAAAATTGAAAAACCTGAAATGTGCAACCCGCGACGCCTGTGCAGAACCTGCGACTCGCGGTTCAACCTGCGATAGTGATCCGCGGCTCGCGGTTGATGCAGCCAAAAATGTCAATTCTCTGTCACAAGGTGCGACACCACCTGCGACTCGCAGGTGCAACCCGCGATGGTGTTCCGCGGCTCGCAGATGAGGCACCTCAAAACGTTCAACTCTCTGTCACCAGGCGCGACTTCACCTGCGACTCGCAGGTGATACATGCGACTCGCAGATGTCGCATATGGCGTCGCATTTGGGCCAACGTTGGGATTTAATTTTTTTTGTTTTTCGCAAAAATCAGAAATATTTGACAACTTTTGGATCAAATGACCCTTTGGAGAGTCTTCTTGATGAAAGATAAAGAATATCAAGAAATTCAAGAAAATCAAGAAACACAAGACTGAAATTCAAGAAAAAGAAAAGTCCAAGAAGCTCAAGTTTGAAGATTATTTCCAATTCTTGTTTCTTGAATCCTTTTCTAAATAGGTTTCTTGTTTCTTGATTTATATTTTAGTAGGATTTAATTTCCTATCATTAGTAGGACTTTTATCCTAGATCTAGTAAGATTCAGTTTTCTTTATTCTTTTCCTTGTAGAATAGGGATTTTACTTTCCTTGTTTTTAGCTATTTCCTTTCTAGAGTAGAATAGGGATTTGTAGCCATAAAAGAAGAGACCCTAGGCCTATATAAAGGGTTCTCATGACTTGTAAATATACTATTCACGTTTTTGAGCATAAACCCTAGTTTGCAATAGAGTTATTTTCTCTATTTGGTCTTCTTTATCCTTGTTTTTGGTTCCAAGCAAGGTGGTGATAGTCTTTATCTTGTTTTCAATAACGTGTGGTGTTTCTTTATCACGTAAGTTGATTTCAAGTGGTGACTTAGGAACTTTATTTGTTTTGATCATTCAAGAACGCGGTTCTTGATTAAAATTCGTTCTAGTTCATACCCAAAACCTTAATTTTCTTTCCATCGTGCCGGCCTCAATACTTACTTGATTTAAACGATTCAATAGTTATTTTTATAGTTCAAATCGTCATCTTTCTCCTCGTCTTGAAATCACATAATTTCGAGAAGTATAGCCCGATTTACGTCCGTTTGTTGAAAGATAAAGAATATCAAGAAATTCAAGAAAATCAAGAAACACAAGACTGAAATTCAAGAAAAAGAAAAGTCCAAGAAGCTCAAGTTTGAAGATTATTTCCAATTCTTGTTTCTTGAATCCTTTTCTAAATAGGTTTCTTGTTTCTTGATTTATATTTTAGTAGGATTTAATTTCCTGTCATTAGTAGGACTTTTATCCTAGATCTAGTAGGATTCAGTTTTCTTTATTCTTTTCCTTGTAGAATAGGGATTTTACTTTCCTTGTTTTTAGCTATTTCCTTTCTAGAGTAGAATAGGGATTTGTAGCCATAAAAGAAGAGACCCTAGGCCTATATAAAGGGTTCTCGTGACTTGTAAATATACTATTCACGTTTTTGAGCATAAACCCTAGTTTGCAATAGAGTTATTTTCTCTATTTGGTCTTCTTTATCCTTGTTTTTGGTTCCAAGCAAGGTGGTGATAGTCTTTATCTTGTTTTCAATAACGTGTGGTGTTTCTTTATCACGTAAGTTGATTTCAAGTGGTGACTTAGGAACTTTATTTGTTTTGATCATTCAAGAACGCGGTTCTTGATTAAAATTCGTTCTAGTTCATACCCAAAACCTTAATTTTCTTTCCATCGTGCCGGCCTCAATACTTACTTGATTTAAACGATTCAATAGTTATTTTTATAGTTCAAATCGTCATCTTTCTCCTCGTCTTGAAATCACATAATTTCGAGAAGTATAGCCCGATTTACGTCCGTTTGTTGAATTTTGCCCATCAATCGCTTCAAGAATAAGATCCTGGTCGATTGGTTCTTTGTTAACTCGAAGAATCACATCAATTTGGTATCAGAGCACAGTTGAAGAGTAGGATGAGTATGCAACCAAGAGGAGGACGTTTGGTTCAAGAAGATGAAAAACTATGGAAAAAGGAATCTCTTTTCCGCACTAGATGTACCTCCCATGATAAGGTATGTTCGGTAATCATTGATAAAGGAAGTCATGTTAATGTTGTTTCTGAAGAGATGGTTTCTAAACTTGGCTTGTTAACAAAACTTCATCCATATCCTTATAGCATCAAATTTGAGAATGATGATGGTGGTTTAGAGGTAACTCATCAATGCCTAGTTTCTTTTTCTATTGGCAAAATATATAATGATCTTGTTTGGTGTGATGTAACAAAGATGGATGCTTGCCACTTATTACTTGGAAGACCATGGGTGTATGAAAGGTGTGCTAACTATGATGAATATCGTAATACCTATTCTTTTACAAAGGATGGACGGAAAATTAAGTTGGTTCCCTTGACTCCAGAAGATGTTGCTAAAAACTCCAAGTATGTTGATGATTCTTTTGTGACCAAATTACAAATCATTGGTCCCATAAATATGGAACAGCAAACGGAGGAGAAGAAAGAATTAGATCCACAAGTTGAGGATTTACCTCCAAAGTTTGATGAGGATCCATTGGAGCATCCAACTATTTGTGAGATTGACTTTCCATCTTTAAGTGATTTCAAAAAGAATCCAGATTTTGTTTCCTACTCCACACCAACTAATGCAGTGTATTGCATAGGACCAATAGTGTATGAATATTTGAAAGAGAAAGAAAATAAGTTGCTGAAAAAGGAGTCTATGAATGAGAGTTTAATTTATGATCTAGTTCGAGCAAGAATTATTCCTCAAAAGATTGAATCTTTGCAAGAAAGTGTGGATTTAATATCTCTCAATTTCATTGAGGTTAGTGGCTATAATCATGTCAAATATGAGAGCATCAAAATCATCAAGGAGCTCATAATAAGATATGATTTATTCTCTAACCCTGATCCAAAGGTTCATGAATTTGATTTATTTAAAGGTTTTTGTGGCACTAACTCAGATTTTGCATGCAAATACCACATCGACACGGAAGTGTTCAAGATTTATGAAGATCAAAAGGAAATAAGTTATGATCATGGTTCACACATTGAAGATCAGTTTAAGATGATATGTTTGAGAAATAATGGTATAAAGTTACCACTAAGAAAGTGGGATTTAGTTCGGCCATATGCAAAGTTTTCTTTGAACATGATGAAGCTCTATGAAAAGTTAGAAAAATGCAACTTAGAGCATGGTAAGTATGGGTTGTTCCCAAATTTTTTTTTTTTTTTTGGCTAATCTTTCACAGTTTATGGAGCCTTTAGACTCGAGGACGAGTCTTTCTCAACAAGGGGAGAATGATGAAAGATAAAGAATATCAAGAAATTCAAGAAAATCAAGAAACACAAGACTGAAATTCAAGAAAAAGAAAAGTCCAAGAAGCTCAAGTTTGAAGATTATTTCCAATTCTTGTTTCTTGAATCCTTTTCTAAATAGGTTTCTTGTTTCTTGATTTATATTTTAGTAGGATTTAATTTCCTATCATTAGTAGGACTTTTATCCTAGATCTAGTAGGATTCAGTTTTCTTTATTCTTTTCCTTGTAGAATAGGGATTTTACTTTCCTTGTTTTTAGCTATTTCCTTTCTAGAGTAGAATAGGGATTTGTAGCCATAAAAGAAGAGACCCTAGGCCTATATAAAGGGTTCTCATGACTTGTAAATATACTATTCACGTTTTTGAGCATAAACCCTAGTTTGCAATAGAGTTATTTTCTCTATTTGGTCTTCTTTATCCTTGTTTTTGGTTCCAAGCAAGGTGGTGATAGTCTTTATCTTGTTTTCAATAACGTGTGGTGTTTCTTTATCACGTAAGTTGATTTCAAGTGGTGACTTAGGAACTTTATTTGTTTTGATCATTCAAGAACGCGGTTCTTGATTAAAATTCGTTCTAGTTCATACCCAAAACCTTAATTTTCTT
Source organism: Lycium barbarum (assembly GCF_019175385.1). Taxonomy (NCBI): domain Eukaryota; kingdom Viridiplantae; phylum Streptophyta; class Magnoliopsida; order Solanales; family Solanaceae; genus Lycium; species Lycium barbarum. The sequence continues at coordinate 75,649,870 of NC_083341.1, forward strand.
TCCATCGTGCCGGCCTCAATACTTACTTGATTTAAACGATTCAATAGTTATTTTTATAGTTCAAATCGTCATCTTTCTCCTCGTCTTGAAATCACATAATTTCGAGAAGTATAGCCCGATTTACGTCCGTTTGTTGAATTTTGCCCATCAATCGCTTCAAGAATAAGATCCTGGTTGATTGGTTCTTTGTTAACTCGAAGAATCACATCACTTCTTCCTTATGAAGATTTGAAGGTCTTCAAGAACACAAGAACACTTCAAAAATTCAACCACCCTCAAATCAACTCCAAATTGGCTCAAATTTCGGATTTAAGTTCTCTTTAATGTAGAGAACCAAGCCCAATAGGTTTCAACCTTTAACTTCACCTTCTTCAACAAGACCCACTTTCAAGTTCTTGAAGCTTTGAAGCTCAACAATGGTGGAACGCAAACCCTAACTCCAAATGGATTCGAAATTGAAGATTTAGACTCTAGAAACACTAAGAAACTCTAATCTAACACTAGATTCAACAAAATCAACAAGAAAAATTCGATTTTTTTTTTTTTTTTTTGAATTTCGGATTTTTTTTTTTGTTGAATCAAAACCCAAGATTAGATTTGGTAGAACAAACCTAAACTAAGCTCTGATGCCAATTGATACAATAACGGATACGCGGAAGCAACAAAATAACAAGGAAAGTAAAGGATAGATAGATTGACACAAGAAAATGGAATTAAAAGCAACCTAAAGGTGTATCAAACCTAAAGACCTCAATTAATTAGCATAAACAAGCACCAACCTCTTAGGATGACCTCAAGGGAATTGAATTCCCAAGCAACCAATCCTCTCACAATCAAAGATTCAACAAGAGCCATCCATGGCCTCTCTCATAAGTTTCTCTCTCTAGAGACAACTCTCAAAATCACTCATCTTTTCTTCCAAATGTCAAAAGTCCCTAAATGAAATGAAAGACTAACTATTTATACTAACTAAATAATAGAAGACCCTATTATTACATAAATGCCATTAATGAGGCAAGGGCCTTGTTTGGCTTGTCTTGTGGAGATGGAAATCTTGAATTTCCGAATGTGGTCTCTCGTAAACATAGCCTTCCCTGCTCGGTTGCCACTTAATGCTCTTCCATCTCCCATCCGTCCTCTCCATGCTATTATCCAAACTTTGACTCCACGGGACGGTCCTCGAAATGTCTTTGAGGCAACTAGGCTTGTATCAGCTGCCGAGTTAGAGTTTGTGTGTATGTTTTCTCTGGATCGATGTTAGAGACTTTGCAGACAGCGTCGTGGGTATAGTATGTCAGTTGTGTAAGCGGCTTCGTCAGCCGATATGTCATTTTGTATTTTGTATTAAATTCTATATGGTCGCAGATTCTGTTTGATTTGGAAAGCATCGAGAAGAATATTTTGAGAGGTGATTATGTATTTTATCTTTATTTGATTTAAAAGTCTAATCATATTTTGTGTGGCCCTAAGGTCTGTGGGTTCGCTCGGCTCCGGATGTGGGGCCGGGTGCCCATCACACCCTAGTGGAATTAGGGTGTGACACTCACCTTGAAGGAACTAACACATAAGGTGAGTGTGGGCAATAAATAACATTATCATCAATCTAGCATCATCGTACCATATCTCTTATCTTATATAGACATTTATGGATATAGGATTTCAACCTTTCGGAATGTAGAAGCTCATGAAGAGGATAGGAATTCGAGCTATAAGACTCATGCCATTAGAAAGAAAGGACTAGCCTCACATACCTTGGTCGTTTAACTAAGCTATCGCTCACTTGTTCCCCTTCGATATCATGTCGTTACCTTCATGAGAGAATTCGAATTAACATTAGTTAATTGACTACAAGAACGCATCGTTAATTCTAGGAAAAATTGGGCAGCACTTCCTTTGTTTATACTACTTTTTCCATGTTCTACATCAACTCCCAACATTCACAATACTACTCACAATATCACAATCAACATTTATCATTTATGCATATTTAGCAAAATCCACCATTTTCCTCCAATTTTCCCATATTTATTCTCATAGCTCATTTTTGTGTTTTCACGCATTCTATACTTGTTTCATGATATACACATCATTATAACGTATTCATAATCACAACTCTTCAACTTTCATGATTCAATTCCACTATCATTCAATTAAGTCACTATTCACTCAATAATGACCTACTTTCTATGTTCTTCTACATTTCAAGTATCTAAGCCTTCCAATACCTTAAACAACATGAAATGATCATAAAACTTACCTTGGAAGTTGGTTGAACAAGCCTTGAGTTGAGTTTCTACCTTAGCATCAAAACCCTTCTTCACCTCCTTTGATTTTCTTTGAGGAAGATGAACCCTACTTAGTTTTCATACACTTTATTTCATGGATTATGTGTTGTTGATCTAAGGTTTCCCTTGGATTTCTCTTGTGGTTGAAGAGTAGCGAAAGTTCTAGAGGCTTCTTGAGTTGGAAGAAGTGGGAAATGAAATGGGTGAAATGAAAAATGACCCCTTACACTTAATTTAAAAACTGGCCGAGACCCGTTATACGGACCAACATACGGTCCGTACTATTTATACGGACCGTATGTATGGGCGTACAATTGGTCCAGTAGCTGGTCCCTTCATTGGCCAATTATACGGCCAGTATAAATTATACGGTCCATAGGTTGGGCCGTATAATGCCAGTGGTTCCGTTTTCGTTGTCGTTGTCTCGTTCAATCTCCGATCCTTATGGAACCTTCTTAACACTTGTTTAATACTTTAATACCAATCTAAGGGACGTCATTACATGTCTCTGAGACACCATTATGCCCTCACCAACTCGTTGCTCGTTATTCTTACCCGATACACCATATGTGGTTCGCTTTCCTTAGCAACTATCTTTCCTTATCTCCCATGCTTTTAAATTCTCGTTTAGGGTCGGCAAACACTATTCCTAACTCATCGGAATGTCGTATACTCTATGACCTTCATTGTCCTATTCATAGTACACGTACGGGGAATCTTCCGAGGTGTAACATTCTTCCCTCCTTTTGGAACATTCGTCCTCGAATGTTAAACACTCGGGATTTTACAAAAATTTCGCCAGAGTTTCCCCTGTAATTTGGCATTACCAACCTGTCACAGCAACCCATAATATCATCGCCACACAGGGCTACATCACAATATTAACATTTCTGTGGCCACACACGACCAAAAGCATCTGATACAAGCCTAGTTGCCTCAAAGACATTTCGAGGACCGTCCCGTGGAGTCAAAGTTTGGATAATAGCATGGAGAGGACGGATGGGAGATGGAAGAGCATTAAGTGGCAACCGAGCAGGGAAGGCTATGTTTACGAGAGACCACATTCGGAAATTCAAGATTTCCATCTCCACAAGACAAGCCAAACAAGGCCCTTGCCTCATTAATGGCATTTATGTAATAATAGGGTCTTCTATTATTTAGTTAGTATAAATAGTTAGTCTTTCATTTCATTTAGGGACTTTTGACATTTGGAAGAAAAGATGAGTGATTTTGAGAGTTGTCTCTAGAGAGAGAAACTTATGAGAGAGGCCATGGATGGCTCTTGTTGAATCTTTGATTGTGAGAGGATTGGTTTCTTGGGAATTCAATTCCCTTGAGGTCATCCTTTGAGGACTTGGTTTTTGTTTGTCTCCTTTATGGTTTTGCAAGGTATAGATTCGAGGACGATTCCTTTTCAAGAAGGGGAGAATGATACAAGCCGAGTTGCCTCAAAGACATTTCGAGGACCGTCCCGTGGAGTCAAAGTTTGGATAATAGCATGGAGAGGACGGATGGGAGATGGAAGAGCATTAAGTGGCAACCGAGCAGGGAAGGCTATGTTTACGAGAGACCACATTCGGAAATTCAAGATTTCCATCTCCACAAGACAAGCCAAACAAGGCCCTTGCCTCATTAATGGCATTTATGTAATAATAGGGTCTTCTATTATTTAGTTAGTATAAATAGTTAGTCTTTCATTTCATTTAGGGACTTTTGACATTTGGAAGAAAAGATGAGTGATTTTGAGAGTTGTCTCTAGAGAGAGAAACTTATGAGAGAGGCCATGGATGGCTCTTGTTGAATCTTTGATTGTGAGAGGATTGGTTTCTTGGGAATTCAATTCCCTTGAGGTCATCCTTTGAGGACTTGGTTTTTGTTTGTCTCCTTTATGGTTTTGCAAGGTATAGATTCGAGGACGATTCCTTTTCAAGAAGGGGAGAATGATACAAGCCGAGTTGCCTCAAAGACATTTCGAGGACCGTCCCGTGGAGTCAAAGTTTGGATAATAGCATGGAGAGGACGGATGGGAGATGGAAGAGCATTAAGTGGCCACCGAGCAGGGAAGGCTATGTTTACGAGAGGCCACATTCGGAAATTCAAGATTTCCATCTCCACAAGACAAGCCAAACAAGGCCCTTGCCTCATTAATGGCATTTATGTAATAATAGGGTCTTCTATTATTTAGTTAGTATAAATAGTTAGTCTTTCATTTCATTTAGGGACTTTTGACATTTGGAAGAAAAGATGAGTGATTTTGAGAGTTGTCTCTAGAGAGAGAAACTTATGAGAGAGGCCTTGGATGGCTCTTGTTGAATCTTTGATTGTGAGAGGATTGGTTGCTTGGGAATTCAATTCCCTTGAGGTCATCCTAAGAGGTTGGTGCTTGTTTATGCTAATTAATTGAGGTCTTTAGGTTTGATACACCTTTAGGTTGCTTTTAATTCCATTTTCTTGTGTCAATCTATCTATCATTTACTTTCCTTGTTAATTTATTGCTTCCGCGTATCCGTTATTGTATCAGCAGCACTCCAGGAGCAAATGGAGCTTGCCAACTCTGCTGGAACATCCTCTATAATAACTCCACATCATCTGGTGTACCTGCGCAGCATGAAACGCAGCCCCCAAAGAAAGGAGGTCAGTACGGAATAGGTACTGAGTATGTAAAGCATGAAATACAATAAACAGAATCATAGCCTGAACAGGGAGTACAGAAAAGAAATGCAATAACCGGAATATCAAAATGCTTACTCGTAAAATATAGGTAATGCATGTCAAAACATATGCCATATCCGGCCCCATTATGGGACACGGTGGATAGAACGTGGTCGCCCCCCCCCCCCCCCCCAGTCACTGGCGCCACAACACAGCATAACTCCAGAGTAGGGAATAGCTCCATAACATATCATAACATATCAGATGGCCATATCATATCAAATATCAGAGTGTGCACATATCATATCATATTATCAAATGTCAGAATATATGTACATGGCACAGCATAACTCCAGAACCCATGTACATGTCATACCTACCCCCTCACATCGAGGCACGGCGAACAATGCAGTGGAATACGCGTGATAACATATCCTGGCCCAGGCTCAGTGAAGGAAGAATTGAGGCATCCACAAGTAGAGTAGTGAGAAACTATATGCATCATAAAACTTTTACAAAGACTCGATAGAATAGTCCGAACGATAGGTCATTTAGAAAAGCAATCAGACGAGAGTCGCAGTACGTACCTTTCGGATATTCCGATAAATTATGTCAAGACAAAACTTTTTGAGATCGTTTATACATGTCAAATATATCGTAGGACTCAATGGAATAGTTAAAACAATTATCTTTTAGTAGACGGAATGATAACTAAAGATTTCCTTTAAATATTGCTTGAAAACAAATCAATAGCACAGTAGGAGAGAATTTGGAAATAGTGGGCCCACCTCGGGTCAACTGAGGTGGCGCACACAAATTACACACATAAAGCTTTATGGAGCCACTTATGAAAGTTTTAGTGTAATCCGGTTCCATTTGGGCAAATTATAGATGTTTAGCCAATTGTATCAACAAGGCACGAAGTACTTAATTCAATTCTATTGAATGAAAAAGGGTCAAATTCAAACTCAGATTTCTAGAAATAGAGTTGTCCCCGAGGCTCGTATCCAAACCTATTATGTCTAAGACATGCCAAAAGAAGGAAAGGTAAAGCTTTACATACCTTATTCGCTCCTTACGCTAATCCAAACTCAAATCCCATTTCCTTCAAAATCTACAATTGGTCACAATTACCAAATATCAATTATAAGCCTTTAGGAATTCAATCTTAAATCCATACTTGTCTACAGAAATTTGGGCAGCATTTCCCCTATAATTTCAACATCCCCGAGATTCTAACTCGGTCAAAACATCAACAACAACAACACCAACAACAATACCAACAACATCAACAATCAATACAAAACACATTCTAACATAAATAGTCTTCCTTTCCACATAATGCAACAACTTCTACTCCAACTTCACACTTTCAAACCAATATCAACGTTTTCATATTCATTTACTAATTTAAGATCATTCAAACACAATTCGAAAGCATTTCATATCCTTCTACAAAATATACAAAAATTCCACCAAAATCCATAATTCACCCGAAACTCCTCAACTTCCCTAGAAACAATTTTTTTAATGCATTTCTTGCTTCCAAATTCATGAACTATCCCAACAACGCACATTCTAACAACATTATACTCATGAATAAAGAAACGACACTAATATCATATTGGCTCCCAAATCAACCCATAACAATTCCAACATCAATTTGAATCATCAAATTCTCATTCCCATCATGGAATACATATCTACAACAATCAAATTACTATATAGAAATTGTCCCATCCTCTCTACACACAACACACACACACGGCCCATACATATACACACACCCACCATGCAAACTTCCATATTTTCATGAATTCTATCCATTTCTACCTACTACAACATAAAAAAACCCTTCATAACATATAAAAAAGGGATTAAATCTTACCTTTTCTTCTCAACTTGTCCACTTAGCTAAAGTTGTGATTTTGACGGAACAAGCGACCTATCTTCCGAAACAACTTCACCACGTTGTAGAGAACCCTTGAATTAGTAGGAATACCACAAGAAAATAATTTTTGGGACAAGATTTCAAGGGGCTAGGTTTGCTTGGTCAAGGCCGAATGGCCCTTCTCTTTTCTTCTTCTATTTTTGTCTTCTTGAACTTTCTTGAAATGGAAGAGTTATGGCCCCTTTTTGCTAATTTATCACATGGATTTATTTGACATGGGCTTGGGCCCTTTTTTAGTGACCATGGCCGAATGGCCCCTATGTTGGGCCTCTTCTTCTTCTTTTTTTTTTTCACGCCCAATGGTTCCATAGCTAATCGTAATTCATGAAAACTAATTTTTCCCAATTTCCAATTTTGCCCTTAACCTTCCTCAATATTTCCGCATCCATAACTCTTATAAACAACTTGTGTGCTAATCAAGGTTAAAATGTAGGCTTGCACTCAACCTCCCACAATTGTCTTGAATTATCCGAATGCGCAAAATGCGGGATATAACAGTGAGGCGGAATGTCAATAGTTGCTCCATAATGAAATCGGGGGATCACGACCTTGCGTCACCCCGATAGAGTAAAGTTGATCTTGAGCCTTATGCATGTACTATGATAAGATAAGTATTTTATAAGGATCATATTATTAAAAGTATTTTATGATAAGCATGTCATGAGCATTTCACACCGGGCCTAGTTGGCCGGGCAGTCACCGCCAAGGCGGGCAGCTATACGGATACACCATGACCTTTTGGCATGGGCAGACACCACTAGTGGGCGGCATGAGCTGGTACCCCGGGCGCGGGAGGCCTGAACGCGGGCTAATGTTATTGATTATCACACCGTTCCGACATGGACGGGCAGCTTGCATATTATGCATATATGACATGATGATGAGTATGAGTAAGACAGCATGCATTACTTTCCACATGATTGTTATTCAGATCCAGATGTTTCATATCGATGTTCTCATTATATTATTGATGTCTTTCTTCATTGTTTATGCCTCTCATACTCAGTATAATATTCGTACTGACGTCCATTTTCCTTGGACGCTGTGTTCATGCCCACAGGCAGATAGGGAGGTGAGCTTGGCCCAGATCCTCAGTAGCTGTCAGCCGGTAGAGAGCGCTCCATTGTTCGGAGGTGCTCATGATTATTCCTTTTGGTACATATGTATATTTTGGGCATGACGGAGTCTTGTTCCGTCTATGTATACAGTATGTCAGTAGAGGCTTGTAGATACGCAGTGTGGGTCAGATGGTCTCACAAGATGTCATTATATGTAAATATTATTTTGATGGCCGAGAGGAAAATGTATATAAGTAATTATGTTCCTATATAAGATGTGATTTTCCTACTATTTGTCTACTAAATTGGTAAAAAGTTCATTAAATGAGTAAGACGAGTAGTAGAGTGAGTGGTGCTCGGTAGCTAGCTCCGGGTACCCGTCGCGGCCCTAGTTGGGTCGTGACAATTGTTCACCGAGTCCCTTACTTGAGGGCCGGGTACGGTATATATATATGTGATGATATGATGATATGACGATATGACGATATGATGATATGATGACATGTTATGGCGGCCAGGAGGGCATATGATGACTTTATTCACCAAGTCCCTCACAAGAGGGCCGAGTACGGCATATATGTATATGATAAATGATATTGACAATCATGATTACGTTTCAAAGGCAAATGTTTTGGTATTCTGAACATTGTACTTGTTTCCGGTACTCCTTATTTTGGTTATGATCCTTTTTACTGTATTTCACGCTTTACATGCTCAGTACATATTCCGTACTGACCCCCTTTCTTCGGGGGGCTGCGTTTCATGCCCGCAGGTACAGATACTCGTTTTGGTGAGCCGCCAGCTTAGGACTTCCTTTCTGCTATCTTGGAGAGCTCCGTTGTTCCGGAGCCCAGATTTTGGTATAGATCTTTTTTATATATATATATATCTATGTATATGTTGTCTAAGGGTACGACGGGGCCCTGTCCCGTCATATTTCACTGTTGAAACTCTTAGAGGTCTGTAGACATGTATGTGGGTCGTGTTCAAATGTGGTCAGTTGTGCCAATATGGTCATTATGGATGTTCTAGCGCTGTAGCAGCCTTGCCGGCTTACCTATATTATCGTTTGGTTGTGGCAGCCTTGCCGGCTTGCATATATTATTGTTCTGTTGTAGCAGTATTGCCGGCTTGCATATATCATCGTTTCGTAGTGGCAGCCTTGTCGGCTTGCGTAATATTCTGATATGTAGTGGCAGCTGTTATATCCCGCATTTTGGTACATTCGGATGATTTGAGATAATTGCGAGAAGTTAAGGGCAAGACCATTTTCCAAAGTTATATTTGATTTGATCTATATGATATTCGAAAGATACTTGATACGATTATTGCTTCGGTTTTCCAAAAATGGCTTCTGAAACGTTCATAGAAGGTTCTGTACTTTAAACGCTCATAACTTTCACATACTAAGTCGGATTGACCCGAAACTTGTCTCTGAGCCTTCAGATGTCAATAAGTGTACGTATCTGTCGGGTCTTGATGTGTGTGCATATGGTTTCACATTATTCTGTTCGTGCACACTTCAGTTCGGATTTCACTGAGCCCGGGCCAGGACATATTCTCGTGCGTATTCCACTGCATTGTTCACCGAGACCCACCAGTAGAGGGCCGGGACATGTTATATGATGATGGCGCCAGATCCGGATCGGATCCCCTCTACCGAGTCCCTTATTGAAGGGCCGGGACACGTTATCCACCGAGTCCCTCACTGGCGGGCCGGGACACGTTACATACAGGCATGATATTTGATGTGACATACATGATATTTGATGTGACATGCATGATTTTATCTACTGAGTCCCTCATTCGAGGGCCGAGACACGTTATGCATATGTGATATACGATGTTGATATACATGATTCTATTCACCGAGTCCCTCACTCGAGGGCCGGGACACGTTATTTGCACGTGTGATATGTTATATGGATCGGGCTGCACGTTCCATAGCGATATATATGTATTTATATGTATGGATCGGGCCGTACGTTCCGCGGCATTACTATGTTACGTATGACGTTGGCATCCATGATTTGTGTCTGGAAAAAGAACAAGCATCTTGATCTTCTGGTGTTTTGGGTATTTTGGATCTATACTTCTTCTGATACAAGATTCGCGTTGGAAATTAAGTATTTGGTGTTCTGGGAAATGTACGTACCTTTTGTACTGTTTGTTTCGATTATTGTTCCGTTTTCTGTATCTTATGCCTTACATGCTCAGTACATATTTCGTACTGACCCCCTTTCTTCGAGGGCTGCGTTTCATGCCACGCAGGTACCTATAGATGAATAGAAGATTTGTCAGAAGATGTTTCAGCAGGATTGGCGAGCTCCATTTGCTTCTGGGGCGTTGCCGAGTCAGGGTATATGTATGTTCTGATTTCTGAATTGAGGTTAGAGACTTTGCAGACAGAGTCGTGGGTACTGGTTGTCAGTTCTGTAAGCGGCTCCATCAGCCGATGTGTCATTTTGTATTATGATATAAGTTCTGTGTGATTACCGTTTTTATTAAATTTGAAAGTTTTGTTATGTATTTCATGTTTATTTGATTTAAAGGTCCAAAGGATTATGTGTGTAATAAGAATCTGGGGGTTCGCTCGGCCCTAAGTAAGGGTCGGGTGCCCATCACACCCTAGGGAGATTAGGGTGTGACAAAGTGGTATCAGAGCAGGTCTGTCCTAGGGGTTGTCTGCAAAGTCGTGTCCGGTAGAGTCCTGTTTATGGTGTGAAGCGCGCCACATTTATAAACAGGAGGCTACGGGGCATTTAGGGATTGTTGACCTTCTTTCTGTCATAGATCGTGCGATAGAGCCAAGTCATAAGAGAATGAAATTCCGTACATAAGCCTTACATACGACGGAAGGAGGTAAGTGATGATATGGAAAGTTATAAAAGTGAGCCTTGATATACTTGTTCTGTTATCTGAAATTGGAAGTTTTGGATGGCTGGGATGTGATATATAGCCATATGCTCTGTGAGATATTGTTGATATTTGCTGTGTACAGATTTTGAAAGGAAAGAATGGTATAAGAGGAACCAGGTCTGTTGAAGGATTCAGAGAAAGTCGACAACCAGTTTTGCTATAGATTATTATGTGAGGATGGTGAGTGGGAATCAAAACAGACTGATAATCAAGTGTTTGGCTCAAAAGTAACGGCGATGAAGGTATATTCGCCACCATCAGGAATCTGGGAATTTAGGACGAAGGGTAGTTATGCACATAAGCGGAAGGTGAATATCGAGGATCGAAAAGGGAAAAATAGTAATTGTAAAATAAAGGACGTGTTACGAAGATGTCTCGGAATCTGTAAGACTTCAATTTGCTCTAGATCATGTAATAAAGGTCATGCGAGAACGCGGGCGCGATTATATCAGCATTAAGGCACCAGATTCCATTGACGTTTTGAGGTTAAGCGTGGGAGAAATCTTAGGATGGGTGACCCCCTGGGAAGTGCACTAAAGTTGTGTAAATTCAGATATAAGAGACAAGTGAAAGTCAGAGTAGCCTAAGGGAAACTAAAATATATGGGATGGTTGGAGACCATAAGAGGTCGCGTAGGACGAGGCAGACTGGACTGGTGAAAAGACATAGAGTGCATCACCGCTCTGGAATTTGGATAGGCTTGAACAGCGTTTGGAAGTGTTTTGTGGGTTAGATAATAAGTTGGCACAATGGATTAGAAAAACCTATGGATACGGAATGAGGATTCATGTAAAGACCAAAGAGTTCGATTATAAAGGGAATAGGGTAAAGGATAAGGAACGAGTATGAAGAAAAAGACAACTATGAGAAGGAACCCTCCCGAAGTATTATGACGCCCCATAAGATCAGTTGAACATTCGAGGACGAATGTTCTAAAGGGGGGAAAGATGTTATATCCCGCATTTTGGTACATTCGGATGATTTGAGATAATTGCGAGAAGTTAAGGGCAAGACCATTTTCCAAAGTTATATTTGATTTGATCTATATGATATTCGAAAGATACTTGATACGATTATTGCTTCGGTTTTCCAAAAATGGCTTCTGAAACGTTCATAGAAGGTTCTGTACTTTAAACGCTCATAACTTTCACATACTAAGTCGGATTGACCCGAAACTTGTCTTTGAGCCTTCAGATGTCAATAAGTGTACGTATCTGTCGGGTCTTGATGTGTGTGCATATGGTTTCACATTATTCTGTTCGTGCACACTTCAGTTCGGATTTCACTGAGCCCGGGCCAGGACATATTCTCGTGCGTATTCCACTGCATTGTTCACCGAGACCCACCAGTAGAGGGCCGGGACATGTTATATGATGATGGCGCCAGATCCGGATCGGATCCCCTCTACCGAGTCCCTTATTGAAGGGCCGGGACACGTTATCCACCGAGTCCCTCACTGGCGGGCCGGGACACGTTACATACAGGCATGATATTTGATGTGACATGCATGATTTTATCTACTGAGTCCCTCATTCGAGGGCCGAGACACGTTATGCATATGTGATATACGATGTTGATATACATGATTCTATTCACCGAGTCCCTCACTCGAGGGCCGGGACACGTTATTTGCACGTGTGATATGTTATATGGATCGGGCTGCACGTTCCACAGCGATATATATGTATTTATATGTATGGATCGGGCCGTACGTTCCGCGGCATTACTATGTTACGTATGACGTTGGCATCCATGATTTGTGTCTAGAAAAAGAACAAGCATCTTGATCTTCTGGTGTTTTGGGTATTTTGGATCTATACTTCTTCTGATACAAGATTCGCGTTGGAAATTAAGTATTTGGTGTTCTGGGAAATGTACGTACCTTTTGTACTGTTTGTTTCGATTATGGTTCCGTTTTCTGTATCTTATGCCTTACATGCTCAGTACATATTCCGTACTGACCCCCTTTCTTCGGGGTTGCGTTTCATGCCACGCACCTACAGATGAATAGAAAATTTTTCAGAAGATGTTTCAGCAGGATTGGCGAGCTCCATTTGCTTCTGGGGCGTTGCCGAGTCAGGGTATATGTATGTTCTGATTTCTGAATTGAGGTTAGAGACCTTGCAGACAGAGTCGTGGGTACTGGTTGTCAGTTCTGTAAGCGGCTCCATCAGCCGATGTGTCATTTTGTATTATGATATAAGTTCTGATACAATATTCAAAACGAAAATGAAGAAAAAAGGACAAGAAAAGTAAAGGATAGATAATTTGACACAACTCAAGACCCAAATTAGCAACCAAAGTTCTTGAATTAACTTGACCTCTAATTTAGGAACTAAAGAGCACCAAACTCTTAGGATGACCAATAGGGATTTGATACCCTAATAACCAATCCTCTCACAAGATTCACAATCTCTAGCTTAGCAAACTCTCAACACTCAAAAGAGTTCACAATTTCAAGATATCAATATTCAACATAGACTAAGTCTTCTAAATGAAAGAAACTACTATTTATACTAAGGCTCAAAAGAAGACAACTACTCTATTACACTTTTACCCTTAATGAAGTTAGGGCCTTGTTTGGGTGTCTTCTTTTGGGAACAAAGCTTGAATTTGCAAATCTTCAAGTAATGGCCACATTGCAAGTATGGTCATCTTCAAACCTCTTCTCTAAACCATCCTCCCATGCTATCATGAACACTTGCAATCCCCGGGAAGGTGCTAGAGTGTATTCAAGTATGTCCCTCCTCATGAACAATGGTTGCATCGCTTGAAGTTCCTTCGCTTGGCTCCTTGTAAAAGGTCTTAATGCCACTCGAATTGTATCATTCTCCCCTTCTTGAAGAGAATTTGTCCTCAAATTTAAGGGATCATCATCTTGCACCACCATAGGAGAGAGATCACAAACATTGAAGGTGTTATGAACTTGATATTAGGATGGAAGATCAATTTTGATACAACTCGAATGGCATCAAGACCTTTTACAAGGAGCCAAGCGAGGGAACTTCAAGCTATGCAAGCATTGTTCATGAGAAGGGACATACTTGAATACACTCTAACACCTTCCCGGGGATTGCAAGTGTTCATGATAGCATGGGAGGATGGTTTGGAGAAGAGGTTGGAAGATGGTCATACTTTCAATGTGACTATTACTTGAAGATTTGCAAATTCAAGTTTTGTTCCCAAAAGAAGACACCCAAACAAGGCCCTTACTTCATTAAGGGTAAAAGTGTAATAGTGTAGTTGTCTTCTTTTGAACCTTAGTATAAGTAGTAGTCTACTTCATTTGGAAGACTTAGTCTATGTTGAATATTGATGTTTTGAAATTGTGAACTCTTTTGAGTGTTGAGAGCTTGCTAAGCTATAGATTGTGAATCTTGTGAGAGGATTGGTTATTAGGGTATCAAATCCCTATTGGTCATCCTAAGAGTTTGGTGCTCTTTAGTTCCTAAATTAGAGGTCAAGTTAATTCAAGAACTTTGGTTGCTAATTTGGGTCTTTAGTTGTGTCAAATTATCTATCCTTTATGTTTCTTGTCCTTTTTCTTTATTTTCGTATGGAACATTGTATCAATTGGTATCAGAGCTTAGTTTAGGTGTTCTTGAAGATCTTCAAATCTTCATAGGGAAGAAGACTCTCCAAAAGGGCATTTAATCCAAAATTTTCAAGTCAAGATTTGGAAAAAGTGTTTTCTACCCCAAAAGAAGAAAATACTAGGTTGAGTGGGCCCAGGAACGTCATCAGATCCAAGAAATTTGGTCCAAAATTCGAGAAGTTCGAGTTCAACAAGAAAATCGCTGAAGCTGGGAATATTGCAAATTACGGACCGTAAATCAATTTACGGACCGTAATTTGAAGTCGTAAACTTGGATCTTGAAACAGTAGCTCACTGGAAATTGCCAACATCGTTAAAGACGGACCGTAAATCAATTTACGGACCGTAATTTGAAGTCGTAAACTTGGTTCTTGAAACAGTAGCTCACTGGAAATTGCCAACATCGTTAAAGACGGACCGTAAATCAATTTACGGACCGTAAATTGGGTCGTAAACTTGGATCTTGAAATAGTAGGCCACTGGAATCTGGACATCACTAAATACGGACCGTAAACCCAAAATACGGTCCGTAAACCACAATACGACCCGTCTCTCGTGGGTCGTAAAGTGCAAGGTACATTCTGTTTTTTTGTCATCACTAAATACGGTCACGAAGGACGGTCCGTAAACCACAATACGGACCGTATTTTGTCCAGCTCCAATCGTAAACTCCAGGTACCCTTTTCAAGTCCAAATTTCATTTTAATCCCTCTTCCAATTCTCAAAATTTCTTGATCCTTAGTTGATGATCTTGTGTCCCTAATCCTTTGGTAGGAAAAAAAAAAAGAGTATAGAAATTTAAAAATTTTCATTAGTTCAAATTGATACCTTGGATCATTTGGGACCTCGAGACCACGTTTTCAAGTTATCACCTACCCGGGCCCGAAATTCGATTTATTTTCCGAATTTTAGCATTCCAATTTCTTGTGTCTCTCAACTAGTAGCCATTTAGTAGTTGTTCCTACTTGTGTTTACTAGTTCTTGTGTCCGCCTTTCTTTCGTGCCAATTCTTTCGTGCGTTTCTTCGTTTTGCTTCGTTGTTAATTTCTTGGTTCAAGTCCGTTAGATTGAATTGAGTCGTCCGTCCTTCTTAGTCTAACAAGAATCTATTCCGACCACGAGTAGAATTTGAACCCTTGTGACTAGTCAACATTAACAAGCACACAATCTTTGGCGGAAGCAATTTGTGAGGTAATCAAAGGTGCGCATACTTGAGCGATTGTGAGTTGATTTTACTAATCTAACGTGTTTGCTTGCTTTGTTGAGTGTCTTAATAGGTACCATGGCTACGGAGGATGAAACTCGAGTTCCCACCGGGGAACTCACACTAGTTGATGTAATGAGAGCCTTACAAGCCTTGAACGATAAAGTGGATAGTATGGGTGGTCGAATAGAAAACTTGGGAAGTAGGGTGGAAGCAATTGAAGGAGGTAGTAGGGAGGTCTCATATTCGCCTCAAGTGCAATACCAAGGTGGCACAAGTGGAGCTACTCGAAGCACTTCACCTACAGTGTCACCCGGCACCTTCCATCATCTATATAATCCCACTCCCCAAAACACTCCTCAAAACACGACTCTCACCCCACCAAACAACATTCCCATAGGCCAACGGAACAACCCACTCCAACAAGATCAAGCTCCAAATGACCCACATCCAAATGACCCCCACCCAAATGCACCAATGCCACCCCAAAACCGTCCAAACATCCAACAACCAAATGAGGAAGAGATAGAGGAAGCTATACTTGAGCACGAACATTATGGTGACCAAGGTTGGAGGCCACGAGGGCAAGCACAAGGAGGTTATCGAGGAAGGGGTGGAAGGCATGGTCCTAACCCTCACATGGGTAGGCCAAGAGGGTACCAAGCTCGTGAAGGGTACCAAGGTCGTGACCATCAAGGTTATGACGACGATGGAGATTTTAATAGGAATCACGGTTATGGCGGAGGGCGAGACACGAGTCTCAATTCCATCAAGGTTACTCTCCCAACCTTCAAAGGAAGTAGTGATCCCGATACATTTCTTGATTGGGTGATGCATTGTGATAGAATCTTCTTGACGAATGACATGTCCGAGGTGAAAAAGGCTTCTTACGCCATTGCTCAATTCGAGGGGTATGCCTCCACATGGTGGGAAACTCAAGTGAAAGCAAGAAGAATTATTGGACTCCCGCCCACACCTACTTGGGATGAATTGAAGGAGGCCATGCGGTGTAAGTATGTCACCGAGCGCTACAAACAAGAACAACTCAAGAAGGTGTATACCTTAAGGCAAAACAAAAAGAGTATGGAAGAATACTATGATGAGTTTCAAATTGTCAAGATGAGAATTGACTTTGACGAGGATGAGTTAAATGCTATGAACCGGTTCCGAGCCGGGTTAAATGGTGACATTGTCTCCCAAATGAGACTCCACAACTATGGGAGCATTGAAGAAACCCTTCAAGCGGCTATTGAAATAGATGAGGGTCTCAAGGAGGACAAAATCAATAAATCAAGGGGCTATGTGAGTTCATGGAACCATAACAAAGAACGAGGAGCTTTCTCCTCCAATTGGCAAAAGAATAAGGGCCCCATGCAAGAAGCCAAGAAACCATTTGTGAAGAATTCTCAAGTTGAGAAGCAAGTTGACAAGCAACCTCCGAAGTTTGCTCCAAAAGAAGGAGGTACGAAAACTCCTATTCAATGCTTTAAATGTCATGGCTTCGGTCATAGAGCAAGTGAGTGCCCTAATCGTAGAGCGTTTATTTTGAAAGATACTTATAGTGAGGATGAGGAAGAATGTGAGGAAGGGGATGACGAGGGCAATCATGAGGATGAACATCATGATAGTGATGGGGATGGTGTTGAAGGTGATGATGAGCCTATTGTACCTCTATATGTGGTGCGACGAACCATGATAAGTAAAGCAATGGATGACCCAAGTCAACGGGAAAATCTCTTCCATTCCAAGTGCATCATTAACCAAAACACTAGCATCATGATCATTGATAGTGGGAGTTGTGCCAATGTTGCTAGTACCACCCTTGTTGATTTCTTGAAACTTCCCACCACCCGCCATGAAAACCCTTACAAACTTCAATGGCTCAATGAATGTGGTGAATTGAAGGTGACTAGACGAGCTATCATCAAATTCGCGGTTGGGAAGTATCATGATGAGGTGTTGTGTGATGTTGTTCCCATGCAAGCGTGTCATCTTCTACTTGGCAGACCATGGCAATATGATAGGTCCGTCAACCATAATGGGCAAACTAACCAATACACCCTTGGCCACAATGATGCCAAACATGTCTTGAATCCCATGACCCCCTCCCAAGTGGGTGAGATCTATAACAAAATGAGGGAGTTAAAGGAGAAGGGACATGGTGCATTGCAAAAGAAGAATGTGGGGGACGAGGGAGTAGAGGAGAGTAGTTCTCAAGAGTTGAGTGGAAAGAAAGGAGAGCTTAGAGGAAAAACTAAGGTGTCGCTTTTGGCGAATTGTGGGGAAATTAGGGAGGAATTGGGGGAGCGTCAACCGGTGATTCTCCTCATGCATAGGGACTATGAATTGCACACTAATGAACTAACCCATTCTTTTCCTAGCTCTATTTCTTCTCTTTTGCAGGAATTTGATGATGTGTTCCCAACGGAACTCCCAAAGGGGTTACCACCCTTGAGGGGAATTGAACACCAAATTGACTTTGTTCCGGGGTCTCAATTGCCAAACAAGCCAGCTTATAGAGCTAACCTGGATGACACTAAGGAGCTTCAAAGGCAAGTGGATGAGCTCCTTGAAAAGGGAGTTGTGAGAGAAAGCATGAGTCCTTGTGCCGTGCCCGTGATCTTGGTGCCAAAGAAAGATGGATCATGGCGCATGTGTGTTGATTGTCGGGCCATCAACAAGATAACGGTAAAGTATCGCCATCCCATACCCCGTCTTGATGACATGCTTGATGAGTTGAATGGTTCATGCATATTTTCTAAGGTAGATCTTAGGAGTGGGTATCATCAAATCCGGATGAAACCCGGAGATGAGTGGAAAACCGCATTCAAGACCAAGTTTGATACAAGCCGAGTTGCCTCAAAGACATTTCGAGGACCGTCCCGTGGAGTCAAAGTTTGGATAATAGCATGGAGAGGACGGATGGGAGATGGACGAGCATTAAGTGGCCACCGAGCAGGGAAGGCTATGTTTACGAGAGGCCACATTCGGAAATTCAAGATTTCCATCTCCACAAGACAAGCCAAACAAGGCCCTTGCCTCATTAATGGCATTTATGTAATAATAGGGTCTTCTATTATTTAATTAGTATAAATAGTTAGTCTTTCATTTCATTTAGGGACTTTTGACATTTGGAAGAAAAGATGAGTGATTTTTGAGAGAGTTGTCTCTAGAGAGAAACTTGTAGAGAGGCCATGGATGGCTCTTGTTGAACCTTTGATTGTGAGAGGATTGGTTGCTTGGGAATTCAATTCCCTTGAGGTCATCCTAAGAGGTTGGTGCTTGTAATGTTGATTAATTGAGGTCTTTAGGTTTGATACACCTTTAGGTTGCTTTTAATTCCATTTTCTTGTGTCAATCTATCTATCATTTACTTTCCTTGTCATTTTATTGCTTCCGCGTATCCGTTATTGTATCAATTGGTATCAGAGCTTAGTTTAGGTTTGTTCTACCAAATCTAATCTTGGGTTTTGATTCAAAAAAAAAAAATCCGAAATTCAAAAAAAAAATAAAAAAAAAATCGAATTTTCTTGTTGATTTTGTTGAATCTAGTGTTAGATTAGAGTTTCTTTGTGTTTCTAGAGTCTAAATCTTCAATTTCGAATCCATTTGGAGTTAGGGTTTGCGTTCCACCATTGTTGAGCTTCAAAGCTTCAAGAACTTGAAAGTGGGTCTTGTTGAAGAAGGTGAAGTTAAAGGTTGAAACCTATTGGGCTTTGTTCTCTACATTGAAGAGAACTTAAATCCGAAATTTGAGTCAATTTGGAGTTGATTTGAGGGTAGTTGAAATTTTGAAGTGTTCTTGTGTTCTTGAACACCTTCAAATCTTCATAAGAAAGAAGACTCTCCAAAGGGCCATTTGATCCAAAAGTTATCAAATAAAGTTGTGAAAACGTGTTTGTGAGTCCAACAACACAAACAAATCAGAAATACTTAGTCTAAATTTCTGATTTTTGCAAAAAAAAAAAAAGAAAAAAAAATTTAAGTCCCAACGTTGGCCCAAATGCGACGCCATATGCGACATCTGCGAGTCGCATGTATCACCTGCGAGTCGCAGGTGAAGTCGCGCCTGGTGACAGAGAGTTAAACGTTTTGGGGTGCCTCATCTGCGAGCCGCGGAACACCATCGCGGGTTGCACCTGCGAGTCGCAGGTGGTGTCGCACCTTGTGACAGAGAATTGGCATTTTGGTTGCATCATCCGCGAGCCGCGGATCACTATCGCAGGTTGAACCGCGAGTCGCAGGTGATGCACAGGCGTCGCGGGTTGCACATTTCAAGTTTTTTCAACTTTAATTCTCTTTGATTCCATTTCTCAAAAACAAAAATTTCTTGATCCTTAGTTGATGGTATTGTGTCCCTAATCCTTTGGTAGGGAACAAAAAAAAAAAAAAAAAAAAAAAAGAGTATAGAAATTTTAAAATTTTCATTATTTCAAATTGATACCTTAGATCAATTGGGGGCTCCCGGTCGTGTTGTCAAGTTATCACCTACCCGGGCCCGAAATTGTAGTTATTTTCCCGATTTTTGCATTTCATTTTCTTGTGTCTCTTAACTAGTAGCCATTTAGTAGTTGTTCCTACTTGAGTTTGCTAGTTCTTGTGTCCGCATTTCTTTCGTGCTTTGCTTCGCTTTTGCTTCGTTGTTAATTTCTTGGCTCAAGTGCGTTTGTTTTTAATTGAGTCGTCCTCGTTCTTCTTGAGTCTACAAGAATCCATTCCGATCTCGAGTAACAATTGTGCACCTTGCAAGCGACCGAATCCGAATCCAATCGAGAATCAACATCGACCAATCCATTTGAGTGGTAAAAGGCAAGAGTGTGTGAGTTCATTTGAGTGGTGCTAGCCGAGCACAAACGAGTGTAAACACAAGTGTGGTGAGGTTTCTTTACTACTAACGGTGTTTGCTAAGTGTTCTTTGCAGGTACTTCTCCATGGATTCCGATTCATGTGGTGGCGATTATGACTGTTATGACGATGATGGTTGTAGTTATGAAGGGGAGGACTATGGGAGCTATGAAGAGTGTGACGATGGGGAATATGAGACATATATAGGAAATGGTGATTATGAGGAAATTCGAGGGGAGAATTACTATTTTGAAGGAGAATGTGCAGAGAGTGGTACTCATGTGTCTCCCGAGGAAGATGGGGATGAAGACCCTTGTTGTGATTCGCATGGTGAAGATAATGAAGCAGAATATTCTTGTGCTATACATCATGAAGATGAAGACGACTCGAGGTATGACTCTCCTTCGCATGTGTCTTATGAGTCTTATGGTGAAAATCTTTATACAAATAGGACTCGTGGAGGGTATGTCTATGGAGGTAGTGGAAGTGCTAATGTTGATTATGGAAGGACTTCTAGTGGGCATGCATATGCTTCTTCTTGTAGTACTTCCTATCCGATGCGAAGGGGCATGAGTGGGAATGTGAGTACTAGTTGGAGTCGTCCTATGCAAAAGAAGGTGGTTCCAAAGAGGAGATTCATGGAGACCAAGGTGAACCTTTGTGGTAAAGAGGGAATCCTTGTGCTTGATGACGATTGTTACACCAATTTCATCACCCCTCGTGCGGCTGAAGAGTTAAGGCTACCTTGTGTGATTAGGAGAAATCCTTACTATGACGAGGGAGGGTATTGGGTTGATAAGAGAGTGATGGTATCCATTTCACTTGGCGAGTACCAAGAGGAGGTTTGGTGTGATGTTCTTCCAATGGATAATTGTCATGTATGTTTAGGAGTCCCTTGGTTCCAAAAGTATGGAATCCCACATGAACAAGATTGGCATCGATTTGTAGTGGACAAGAAAGGGAAATTTCTCTTTCCATGCATACTTTCTAGGAAGAGTCCAAGTTCGAAAGTGCGAGATACCCATGTGAAATGGCCTACCTTGGCTAAGGAAGCTAGTGGAGAAGAATATGAGAAATGGGAGTCCATAGTAGATGAAATCTTCGCTAGCTACAACTACTCACAAGAAATGCAGATGGACTTAGCCGTTCAAACTTTTGACTCAAAGCTTGTCAAATATTGGGAGTATGTGAAATGTTGTGGGAGACAAGTGGGGAGTCCCATCAAGACTTGGGAGGACATTAAAAGGATATTGAGAAGCCAGTATCCCAAGTCACATGTGAGAAGAAATGAATCTTTGAGGGGTACCTCTTTCGAGAGAACCCCATTCTTGAAGGCAAGGACGGCGGCCACAACCATTCTTTCCATTGGTCAAAGGAGCTTGCATGAACACCAAGGTAAGATCACTTATCCTTATACTCCTACATCTTTGTGTGATTTTAATGTCAAGACCAGCATGAAAGTTAGTTTACCTTGCGTTAAGCATAATGCTTCTTTGCCTTGTATTAATAATGCCATTGTTGAAAGTGTCCCCACACTAGTTGATCCTATTGATGACCGAATCGTTCCTTCTTGTAAGGTCGATTTGTGTCCACCTAGTGTTGACACTGGTGCTTTGAATGATAGTGCATTATCGAATGAAGGTGCTCAAACACTAGTTGATCCTTTAGAAGGTGAGGCTTCACCTTGAGAAAAAGAATCAAGAAACGGCCAAGAGAGCAAACAAGGGCCGCAAACGAGTTGTGCTTGAACCGGGTGATTGGGTTTGGGTACATTTCCGAAAGGAGAGGTTTCCCAACAAAAGAAAGACCAAGTTGATTCCTAGAGGAGATGGTCCATTTGAAGTACTTGAACGACTCAATGATAATGCATACAAAATTAATCTTCCACCCGAATACCAAGTTCATAACACCTTCAATGTGTGTGATCTCTCTCCTATGGTGGTGCAAGATGTTGATCCCTTAAATTTGAGGACAAATTCTCTTCAAGAAGGGGAGAATGATACAACTCGAATGGCATCAAGACCTTTTACAAGGAGCCAAGCGAGGGAACTTCAAGCTATGCAAGCATTGTTCATGAGGAGGGACATACTTGAATACACTCTAACACCTTCCCGGGGATTGCAAGTGTTCATGATAGCATGGGAGGATGGTTTGGAAAAGAGGTTGGAAGATGGTCATACTTTCAATGTGACTATTACTTGAAGATTTGCAAATTCAAGTTTTGTTCCCAAAAGAAGACACCCAAACAAGGCCCTTACTTCATTAAGGGTAAAAGTGTAATAGTGTAGTTGTCTTCTTTTGAACCTTAGTATAAGTAGTAGTCTATTTCATTTGGAAGACTTAGTCTATGTTGAATATTGATGTCTTGAAATTGTGAACTCTTTTGAGTGTTGAGAGCTTGCTAAGCTAGAGATTGTGAATCTTGTGAGAGGATTGGTTATTAGGGTATCAAATCCCTATTGGTCATCCTAAGAGTTTGGTGCTTTTTAGTTCCTAAATTAGAGGTCAAGTTAATTCAAGAACTTTGGTTGCTAATTTGGGTCTTTAGTTGTGTCAAATTATCTATCCTTTATGTTTCTTGTCCTTTTTCTTCATTTTCGTATGGAATATTGTATCAACTCCCTTCGGACAGCCGCTTCCGGCATAGTAACAATGATGGCCCCTTCGGGCATGCCGCTTCAGGCATAATAATAATGATGGCTCCTTCGGGCATGCCGCTTCCGGCATAATAATGATGTTGGCCCCTTCGGGCATGCCGCTTCCGGCATAATAATAATGTTGGCCCCTTCGGGCATGCCGCTTCCGGCATAATAATAATGATGTTGGTGTCAACACAACTTAATCCACAAATATCAATACAAAGAAATAATGCTATGGAGTGTAAACATAAATCGTAAATGAAACGAAATAGTAAAATCCCGCACCCCCTTCGGAGTGGTTTTGAAAATCAACTTTATGTTTCCTTTAGTACAAAACTAATTTTTCTCGAAATCATTAGTAAACCATAAACACGTTTCAAGTCAATCCGAGTTAGTATAAGAAAGTTATGGACATTATTCATAATAGAAACTTCCATGAACGTTTCCAAAACAATCCGAGTTAGCATATGAAGGTTAGGAACGTTATTCATTATAAAAACCTCTATGAACATTTCCAAGACAATCCGAGACCATCTATGAAAGTTAGGGACATTACTACTTACAGGACTCTTTAAAAAAAATAAGAACTCTTTATGCTTTGCTTGTTATTCAATCGTACAATAAGCTCACCTATACTAGGTATACTCATATCAAGAAGTGAATAAGAATCATTAACAAGCTCGGAATCAAGAATAGAGTTACCCCAAGATACGTATCATAACTTACTTAGCTCTAGGACATGCCAAAAGAAAGAAAGGGTAAGCCTTACATACCTGTTCCACGTCCTATTAGCTACGCTTAATTGTCCAAGCTCGCTATCGCTAGTCTACATTCAAGAAGATTTACACAATCATCAAAAACATCGTCACACACTTGTCTTAGTCTTTCAAATAAATTCATTTATAATCTGCCGAAATTTCGGCAGCATTTCCCCTGTAAATACAACCATCCCCGAGAATCCAACTCGGCCAATTTATCAACAACAATCCCAATAATCATGCCAACAACATCAACAATCAATTCAAGACGCATTCTAACGTTAGTAACTTTCTTCTACATAATTCGACAACATCCCATTTACATTCAAATCGACCGTATATAGCCAAGCTAACACCAATGATCTCACATTCAAGTGTTAATCCGAAATCCTTCTTACATGATTCAAGAACATTTCAAACAATTCACACAATATTCAAAACAACCCAACCAACATACCACTTCACCCGAAACCTTCCAAATTCGACAAGAACAATAACAACACATTTCCTTTCCTTCCAAATTCATAAACTACACCAACAATCTACACATTAACAACTCCATTCTCATAATTATAAGAAATCATACTAAGGTCACATTAACTTCTTCCACAATCCTTCAACAATTACAACTTCATTTCAAGCCATCAAATCTTCATTTTTATTATGGAATCCACAACAACAACAATCAAAGTACTAAATAAACTCAATTCATCACATCCTACCAATATCACTCCTATTCGGCCACACCATACACATACACATTTCATGAATTTCACCCATTTCTACATACTACAACATTCACAAATCATCCATAACACATGAAAGGGAAGATTAAACCTTACCTTTATCCTTTGATTCCTTCACTCGGCTAGGGTTCATAACTTGCCCAATGGATGCTTTGCTTGCTCCAACAACCGCTCCATGTTAAAGAGGACCTTCCAATTGGTTGGATTGCTAGAAGAGAATAATTTTTCTTGATCAATTCCATGGACATATTTTTTGGAACCATGGCCGAATGGCCCTAATTTTTTTTTCTCCAAGTTTTCTTCTTGAAGTTTCATGAATAATTTGTCTTGCGTGTAAGCTCTTATATATATATATATATATATATGTGTGTGTGTGTGTGTGTGTGTGTGTGTGTGTGTATAGTCCACACAAGGGTGGCCACATGTCCCCACCCTTGGCTTGAGTCAATTGGCCAAGACTTGGAGTGGGGCCACACCCACACACCACACGGCCAACATGGCCCTTTCAAGAACCTTTTTGAATATTTTGTGAAATTCCCATTTTACCCCTAGCCTTCAACAATATTACCATGAACCTCCTTGTGAATTTCCCTTTTTACCCTTAGCCTTTCTCAATATTTCTATATTAAAAGACAACTTGTACATTAAAATAATTTCCAGAAAATAGTCTTGCCCTTAACTTACCATGACTACCTTGAAATATCCGGATGTACAAAATACGGGATATAACACCGCTGTGCCTGGGCGGCAACCAATTGCATCAACAAATGAATAGCTTCGGTCACTTGTTGGCCCGAAGTAACTGGTGGAGGAATTAGGACTGAGGCTCTCCCTTGCTCTTCCACCTGGGGCGAGGCCTCATTTTGTGATTCGCCCTCCTCTACATTCAGCGGATGCTCTCTTTCTACTCGCCTTTTTGTCGTAGCTTTGCCTTTCTGGGCGGCGGTAGCTTTTCCCTTTGGCGGCATATTCTGAAATCATAACACACTTTTAGGAGGGATATAATCTTAGGCATGGCTCTATCGCACAATCTCATAAGAAGAAAGATTGTCATTTTCCTAAATGCCCCTGTAGCCTCTTGTTTATTAGCGTGACGCGCTACACACCATAAACAAGACTCTACTAGACACGGCTCGTAGACACTTCCTAGGACGAACTGCTCTGATACCACTTTTGTCACGACCCAACTAGGGCCGCGACGGGTACCCGGAGCTTCCTACCGAGCACCACTCACTCTACTACTCGTCTTACTCGTTTAATGAAATTTTTACCAATTTAGTATACAAATAGTAGGAAAATCACATCTTATATGGGAACATAATTACTTATATACATTTGCCTCTCGGCCATCAAAATAATATATACATATAATGACATCTTATGAGACCATCTGACCCACACTGCGTATCTACGAGCCTCTACTGACATACTGTATACATAGACGGAACAAGACTCCGTCATGCCCAAAATATACATATGTACCAAAAGGAATAATCATGAGCACCTCCGAACAATGGAGCGCTCTCTACGGAGGATCCTGGAACAATCATCATTGCTATATATCACCTTGAAGGAATAATTATTATAAGGTGAGATCAACAACAATGAGTAAAATCAAGAAAATCATGAAATAAGCTCAACAATCTCGTGATAGCATCAAAACCATAAGCTTTGGAATCTCCAAAGATGGAATCATCATCATCATCATTATCATCATAGAAAACATCTATCTTAAGCATCATAAGAAACTTGAGAATCATGAACTTCTAGCTTTTGGGTAATAAGGACGTAATGGAAAACATGTATGGGATCATAAGAAAAGAATCATGCCTATAGAAAGAAAGGGACTAGCCTTAACTCTAACTACTTAACGCTTGTCCTCCCAAGCTCGTAAATCTACATTCAAGAGAATTCATATTGTTGTTGGCTTATCGTCATATGCTTTTCTTAAGCCTTCAAATTAAATCCTCTTAGAATTTGCCGGAATTCGGGCAGCATCTCCCCTGTTTATATCCCTAGCCCGAAATCACAATACTAAAAAAAACAACAACAATAGCAACACTAATATCAACATAATCATCATAAACATCAATATCAATATGCTCAATAAAACATCCCACACGAGAATTCATATTGTTGTTGGCTTATCGTCATATGCTTTTCTTAAGCCTTCAAATTAAATCCTCTTAGAATTTGCCGGAATTCGGGCAGCATCTCCCCTGTTTATATCCCTAGCCCGAAATCACAATACTAAAAAAAACAACAACAATAGCAACACTAATATCAACATAATCATCATAAACATCAATATCAATATGCTCAATAAAACATCCCACACGATGTTTCCCCAATTTCACAACCAATCACTAGACTTTATGAAGCTTTAACAACTAAATTTTCATGATACAATTTATAATATACATAGTAAAGAATGTCCTTACCTCAATAAAGGTTGGTAGAGCTTGAAATCTTATTTATCTTCGGCGGCCTCCTTTGATTCGTCGAGATTCGTTGTTTAGAACAAGAACTACAAGACCTTATACGCTTCCCGATCCTAAATCCCGGGGTTTCACTTGATTTGGGCTAAAATTTTGTGGTGGAAGTTCGGAGAATGTTCTAGGGGATTAGGGAAGGTTTGGGGAGGTGGTTGAATGAAAATAAGGAGTAAATCCCCTTTTTATATTGTCCTAGGGTCGGTTCCGCGCACTGTAGCGCGCATGTCGCGCACTCTAGCTGTGCGTTTCTGCTCTGCCAGCCTGAATTGTAACGTCCATAATTCTCTGCTCCGACATTGTATCGATGAGCGGTTTGTTGCGTTGGATACTAGACTTTATGAACTTAAATTTAGGCTTTTGCTTTACTTCAAAACTTGTCATATACTATAAAATATTCTTTCCCCAAGTTTGCTCATACTTTGTTGTTCAAAATAACGCTCATCTTTTTCCAAAGTCATACTAACTCACTCCTTCCACTCAAGTCCTCATAGGACCTTCTGGAATTCCTCATATGCATCCTTTACTCATAAAATGTACTTAATAATACTTCGTCCCTTATACTCCAAAGTGGTTTTACTTAGCAATAGTTCAACATACTTACGCTCAAATTTGATAAGTGCTTCTCCGTAAGTACGGGGTGTAACATCGAAATAGTCTAGATTCACATAGAGGTTAAGTGCATCCATACAAATGACCCGTTAGAAGTATATCAAGATCGAGACCCATGATCATACACTTTATCTGACGGGGACACAACCTTGGTTCTTTTTAATCATATATTTACAACTCTAAATTTCTAGTAACTTTAAATTAGTCCACAAACCAAAATTCCTATAAAATCCTTTTTATGGATTACACCAGGACCGCAAGATTAGTATAATACTTTTTTAGTAAACTTTTCACACCATATTCTCTGTGGGATTCGACCCCAACCTTGTTGGGTTACTATATTTGACATCGTCCGCTTTACGCTATTATAAGGTGTAATTTAAGCGTATCAGAATCCTCACAAGATTTTGTGACTGGTACATTGACAGTCTGTTCATATAATGTTTATGCATTGACTGATCCGGGGTCCAATTTGTTATATGTCACTCCTTTTACTGCGGGAAAGTTTAGTATAGTGCCAGAATCATTGAGTGAGCCATTTTCTGTGTCCACACCTATTGGTAAACTAGTTATTGCTCGAAAGATTTATCATGGATTTTCAGTAGTTGTTTGTGGTTATCAGACCCTAGGAGATCTTATAGAGTTATAGATGGTCGAATTTGATGTCATTATGGGTATGGATTGGTTAGCTTCTAGTTATGCTAATTGATACAAGCCGAGTTGCCTCAAAGACATTTCGAGGACCGTCCCGTGGAGTCAAAGTTTGGATAATAGCATGGAGAGGACGGATGGGAGATGGAAGAGCATTAAGTGGCCACCGAGCAGGGAAGGCTATGTTTACGAGAGGCCACATTCGGAAATTCAAGATTTCCATCTCCACAAGACAAGCCAAACAAGGCCCTTGCCTCATTAATGGCATTTATGTAATAATAGGGTCTTCTATTATTTAGTTAGTATAAATAGTTAGTCTTTCATTTCATTTAGGGACTTTTGACATTTGGAAGAAAAGATGAGTGATTTTTGAGAGAGTTGTCTCTAGAGAGAGAAACTTGTAGAGAGGCCATGGATGGCTCTTGTTGAACCTTTGATTGTGAGAGGATTGGTTGCTTGGGAATTCAATTCCCTTGAGGTCATCCTAAGAGGTTGGTGCTTGTTTATGCTAATTAATTGAGGTCTTTAGGTTTGATACACCTTTAGGTTGCTTTTAATTCCATTTTCTTGTGTCAATCTATCTATCATTTACTTTCCTTGTCATTTTATTGCTTCCGCGTATCCGTTATTGTATCAATTGGTATCAGAGCTTAGTTTAGGTTTGTTCTACCAAATCTAATCTTGGGTTTTGATTCAACAAAAAAAAAAAAAAACCGAAATAAAAAAAAAAATAAAAAAAATTTCGAATTTTTCTTGTTGATTTTGTTGAATCTAGTGTTAGATTAGAGTTTCTTAGTGTTTCTAGAGTCTAAATCTTCAATTTCGAATCCATTTGGAGTTAGGGTTTGCGTTCCACCATTGTTGAGCTTCAAAGCTTCAAGAACTTGAAAGTGGGTCTTGTTGAAGAAGGTGAAGTTAAAGGTTGAAACCTATTGGGCTTGGTTCTCTACATTAAAGAGAACTTAAATCCGAAATTTGAGCCAATTTGGAGTTGATTTGAGGGTGGTTGAATTTTTGAAGTGTTCTTGTGTTCTTGAAGACCTTCAAATCTTCATAAGGAAGAAGACTCTCCAAAGGGCCATTTGATCCAAAAGTTGTCAAATATTTCTGATTTTTGCGAAAAATAAATAAATTAAAGTCGCAACAGTTGGCCCATATGCGACACTACATGCGACACATGTGAGTCGCATGTAGCACCTGCGAATCGCGGGTGGTGTCGCATTGAGTGACAGAGAGTTGACCCGTTTGGCTGCATCATCCGCGAGTCGCGGATCACCATCGCAGGTTGCACCTGCGAGTCGCAGGTGATGTCGCACCTAGTGACAGCGAGTTGAGCATTTTGGGTGCGTCATCCGCGAGCCGCAGATCACTATCGCGGGTTGCACCTGCGAGTCGCATGTTATGCACAGGTATCGCAGGTTGCGCATTTCAGGTTTTTCCAACTTAAATTCTCTTTGATTTCATTTCTCAAAACAAAAATTTCTTGATCCTTAGTTGATGGTATTGTGTCCCTAATCCTTTGGTAGGGAAAAAAAAAAGTATAGAAATTTAAAAAATTTCATTATTTCAAATTGATACCTTGGATCAATTGGGGCTTCCCGCTCGTGTTTTCAAGTTATCACCTACCCGGACCCGAAATTTTAGTTATTTTCCCGATTTTTACATTTCATTTTCTTGTGTCTCTTAACTAGTAGCCATTTAGTAGTTGTTCCTACTTGTGTTTGCTAGTTCTTGTGTCCGCATTTCTTTCGTGCCAATTCTTTCGTGCTTTGCTTCGTTTTTGCTTCGTTGTTAATTTCTTGGCTCAAGTGCGTTTGTTTTAATTGAGTCGTCCTCATTCTTCTTGAGTCTACAAGAATCCATTCCGATCTCGAGTAGTAATTGTGCACCTTGCAAGCAACCGAATCCAATCGAGAATCAACATCGGCCAATCCATTTGAGTGGTAAAAGGCAAGAGTGTGTGAGTTCATTTGAGTGGTGCTAGCCAAGCACAAACGAGTGTAAACACGAGTGTGGTGAGGTTTCTTTACTACTAACGTGTTTGCTAAGTGTTCTTTGCAGGTACTTCTCCATGGATTCCGATTCATGTGGTGGCGATTATGATTGTTATGACGATAATGGTTGTAGTTATGAAGGGGAGGACTATGGGAGCTATCAAGAGTGTGGCGATGAGGAATATGAGGGCTATATGGGAAATGGTGATTATGAGGAAGTTCGAGGAGAGAATTACCATTTTGAAGGAGAATATGAAGAGAGTGGTACTCATGTGTCTCATGAAGAAGATGGGGATAAAGAAGAAACTTGTTATGCTTCACATGATGAAGGTGAAGGTTCTTGTGCTATACATCACGATGATGAAGACGACTCGAGGTATAACTCTCCTTCACACGTATCTTATGGGTCTTATGGGGAAAATCATTATACAAATAAGAATTGTGGAGGGTATGTCTATGAAGGTAGTGGAAGTGCTAATGTTGATTACGGAAGGACTTCTAGTGGGCATGTGTATGCTTTTTCTTGTAGTACTTCCTATCCGAAGCAAAGAGGCATGAGTGGGAATGTGAGTACTAGTTGGAGTCGTCCTATGCAAAAGAAGGTGGTTCCAAAGAGGAGATTCATGGAGACCAAGGTGAACCTTTGTGGTAGAGAGGGAATCCTTGTGCTTGATGATGATTGTTACACCAATTTCATCACCCCTCGTGCGGTTGAAGAGTTAAGGCTACCTTGTGTGAATAGGAGAAATCCTTATTATGACGAGGGAGGGTATTGGGTTGATAAGAGAGTGATGGTATCCATTTCACTTGGCGAGTACCAAGAGGAGGTTTGGTGTGATGTTCTTCCAATGGATAATTGTCATGTATGTTTAGGAGTCCCTTGGTTCCAAAAGTATGGAATCCCACATGAACAAGATTGGCATCGATTTGTAGTGGACAAGAAAGGGAAATTTCTCTTTCCATGCATACTTTCTAGGAAGAGTCCAAGTTCGAAAGTGCGAGATACCCATGTGAAATGGCCTACCTTGGCTAAGGAAGCTAGTGGAGGAGAATATGAGAAATGGGAGTCCATAATAGATGAAATCTTCGCTAGCTACAACTACTCACAAGAAATGCAGATGGACTTAGCCGTTCAAACGTTTGACTCAAAGCTTGTCAAATATTGGGAGTATGTGAAATGTTGTGGGAGACAAGTGGGGAGTCCCATCAAGACTTGGGAGGACATTAAAAGGATATTGACAAGCCAATATCCCAAGTCACATGTGAGAAGAAATGAATCTTTGAGGGGTACCTCTTTCGAGAGAACCCCATTCTTGAAGGCAAGGACGGCGACC
The DNA here is from genome assembly GCF_019175385.1 of Lycium barbarum. Lineage (NCBI taxonomy): Eukaryota > Viridiplantae > Streptophyta > Magnoliopsida > Solanales > Solanaceae > Lycium > Lycium barbarum. Next base: position 75,681,605 of record NC_083341.1, read on the forward strand.
ACAACCATTCTTTCCATTGGTCAAAGGAGCTTGCATGAACACCAAGGTAAGATCACTTATCCTTATACTCCTACATCTTTGTGTGATTTTAATGTCAAGACCAGCATGAAAGTTAGTTTACCTTGCGTTAAGCCTAATGCTTCTTTGACTTGTATTAATAATGCCATTGTTGAAAGTGTCCCCACACTAGTTGATCCTATTGATGACCGAATCGTTCCTTCTTGTAAGGTCGATTTGTGTCCACCTAGTGTTGACACTGGTGCTTTGAATGATAGTGCATTATCGAATGAAGGTGCTCAAACACTAGTTGATCCTTTAGATGACAAAATTGATTCTTCTTGCAAGATCGATTTGTGTCCACCTAGTGTTGACACTTGTGAATTGATTGGTAGTACAATGTCATGTGGTCATCATGTTAGTAATCCTTGCGAGTTTGACATACTACCAACTAGTGTTGATCAACTTGCTTCTAATGATAATTCACTACTTGAGGATCCTTGTGATGTGTTTAATGTACCTCTAGTTAGTGATAATGTTGATATAGTTGGTCAATTGAAAGAATGTGACATCTCACCCTTATTTGTTTCATGTCAAAATGGGTCTCTTGATCGTACTCTAGTGTCATGTGATAAGACTCCAAGTTGTAGTGGTGATGTGTGTCATGTAGATAGTCATGTGAGCAAAAATACATTGAAAGATAACATTGGTCCTTTTGAGAGTGAAATGACATGCTTTGACTCCTCATTGTTCATTGATTACTCTCTTGTAAAGGATAATGTTTTATTTGAGGATGACATGACTAGTGAGAGTGATGAAGCTAGTGGGGTGTTTGGTAATGCTGAACGTTTAGTTTCCTTTGGAGGCTATAATGTGATATGTAACCCACTATGGGATGAAGACACGCTTTCCTATGATGGAGATCTTCCTTTGAGGAATTGTGATCCATTTGTGGAGAAGGAGAGTGTTACAAAGGAAGGTAATTCTTGTCTAGAAATTGCAAATTCTTCCTTTCATGTTCAACTTCATAGTAACCCCTTGGATAATCTTGTCCTTGAACCGTATGGTGAGGTTACATTGGGGAGTGATATTGATGAGGAAGTCATTTTACGTGATACCTTTCTTTATTACTTGTTTGCATATGATGACATTCTTGAGCAAATAGGGTGTGCATCTTATGTGGGAGAAGGCTCTTATGATCTAGTCGATTGTGTTCTTGACCACACTAGATGGATGTTCGTTCCCTTTGATCCGGGCGACACCTTGTGTGATTTGAGAGCACTATCTTGGGGGAGTCTTTGTTTGAAAAAGGAAGGTGATTCTTGTTGCCTTTCCCGTGATATGTGGGTATCTTTTCCTTTTGACCCCGGTGAAATCTTCACTTTGTGTGAATGGTATCTTTTTACAATTGAGGATTATTTGTGTTTTATGCCAACTTGGTTTCTTGAAATCATTGGTTCTCTGAGAATATCCTCATTTCCTGATCTTTGGGATAGCCAAGTTCTTAGTACTCTGCTTAAGAGCTTATTTTGCTTGAAAATGGTTGATACTTGGCTATATCAAAAATTTGTGCTTACTTGGCATGGTGGTAGGTTGGTCCACCTTAACACTAACCCTCATCCTTTGAGGACTTGGTTTTTGTTTGTCTCCTTTATGGTTTTGCAAGGTATAGATTCGAGGACGAATCCTTTTCAAGAAGGGGAGAATGATACAAGCCGAGTTGCCTCAAAGACATTTCGAGGACCGTCCCGTGGAGTCAAAGTTTGGATAATAGCATGGAGAGGACGGATGGGAGATGGAAGAGCATTAAGTGGCCACCGAGCAGGGAAGGCTATGTTTACGAGAGGCCACATTCGGAAATTCAAGATTTCCATCTCCACAAGACAAGCCAAACAAGGCCCTTGCCTCATTAATGGCATTTATGTAATAATAGGGTCTTCTATTATTTAGTTAGTATAAATAGTTAGTCTTTCATTTCATTTAGGGACTTTTGACATTTGGAAGAAAAGATGAGTGATTTTTGAGAGAGTTGTCTCTAGAGAGAAACTTGTAGAGAGGCCATGGATGGCTCTTGTTGAACCTTTGATTGTGAGAGGATTGGTTGCTTGGGAATTCAATTCCCTTGAGGTCATCCTAAGAGGTTGGTGCTTGTAATGTTGATTAATTGAGGTCTTTAGGTTTGATACACCTTTAGGTTGCTTTTAATTCCATTTTCTTGTGTCAATCTATCTATCATTTACTTTCCTTGTCATTTTATTGCTTCCGCGTATCCGTTATTGTATCAAAGTTTGGTCTATATGAATGGTTGGTGATGCCTTTTGGTCTCACTAACGCTCCTAGTACTTTCATGCAATTGATGAATCATGTGATGAAACCTTTTATTGGCAAATTCGTGGTTGTTTATTTTGATGATATTTTGGTGTATAGCAAAACCATGGATGAGCATGTTAGTCATTTGAAATGTGTGTTTAAAGTGCTTAGACAAGAACAACTTTATGCCAATGTTGATAAATGTTCCTTTTGTGTGGATGAAGTTGTTTTCTTGGGATTTGTCGTGAGCTCAAGGGGGGTTGAGGTTGATGAATCCAAAGTAGAAGCCATAAGAAATTGGCCCACTCCAAAATCCATTGGAGATGTAAGAAGCTTTCATGGCTTGGCTAGTTTCTATAGGCGTTTTGTTAAAGGATTTAGTACCATAGCCGCTCCTTTGACCGAGGTAATCCGAAAGGACAAACCTTTTTCTTGGGGTGTGGAGCATGCTAATGCCTTTGAAACTTTGAAACAAATGCTTAGCTCCGCACCATTGTTGCAATTACCCGACTTTGACAAAATATTTGAGATTGAATGTGATGCAAGCAAAGTGGGTATTGGAGCCGTTTTAATGCAAGACCAAAAGCCCATAGCCTATTTTAGTGAAAAACTCAAGGGAGCGACTTTGAATTACACTACCTATGATCTTGAGTTGTATGCCTTGATTCGTGCTTTGGGAAATTGGCAACACTACTTGTGGCCTAAAGAGTTTGTAATTCGGACCGACCATGAGTCCTTAAAGCATCTTAAGGCCCAAGGCAAGTTGAACAAAAGGCATGCCAAATGGGTTGAATTCCTTGAAACCTTCCCTTATGTAATCCAATACAAAAAGGGAAAGGAGAATGTAGTGGCGGATGCCCTATCAAGGAAACATGTTTTGATTAATACCTTGTCTTCCAAATTGATGGGTTTTGAAAGCTTGAAGACATTGTATCCCGAGGACCCCGTCTTTGCCAAAATCTTTCTAGATTGCGAAGAATGGGAAAGGGAGAGGTGGATTAGGGATAGGTCTTCTACTCCCTATTCCAAGTTTGATGGTTTCTTGTTCAAGAACAAGCGACTATGTGTGCCCATGAGCTCTTGGAGGGAGTTATTTGTGAGAAAGGCACATAATGGGGGATTGATGGGACATTTTGGGATTGATAAGACTTTGGGGATTCTTGAGGAACAATTTTATTGGCCTCATATGCGGAGGGATGTGGCTAAGATTTGTGGCCAATGCATTGAATGTCGCGGCGCCAAGTCTAGACTCCTTCCCCATGGTTTGTATACCCCTCTCCCCACCCCTCAACAACCTTGGGTTGATATTTCGATGGATTTTGTGTTGGGTTTGCCTAGAACCAAAAGGGGTAAAGATAGCATCTTTGTTGTGGTTGATCGATTTTCTAAAATGGCTCATTTCATTGCTTGTCATAAAGTTGATGATGCTCCTCATGTTGCCTCTTTGTTTGTTGAACATGTGGTAAAGTTGCATGGTATTCCCAAAACCATTGTGAGCGATAGGGATCCAAAATTCCTTAGCCACTTTTGGAAAGAATTGTGGGGACGACTTGGTACTAAATTGTTGTTTTCTACCTCTTGTCACCCACAAACCGATGGCCAAACCGAAGTTGTCAATAGGACCTTGGGTTCTATGCTTAGGGCCATGGTTAAAGGAAAATTAACATCTTGGGAAGATCAATTGCCTTTGGTTGAATTTGCTTACAATAGAGTCATTCATAGCACTATTGGCATGTCACCTTTTGAAGTGGTTTATGGTTTTAACCCCCTAACCCCTTTAGATCTAACCCCTTTATCTCAAGATGTTGTGTTGAGTTTAGATGGAAACAAACGAGCCGAGGCCATGAAGAAGTTGCATGAGAAGGTGAGGCTTCACCTTGAGAAAAAGAATCAAGAAACGGCCAAGAGAGCAAACAAGGGCCGCAAACGAGTTGTGCTTGAACCGGGTGATTGGGTTTGGGTACATTTCCGAAAGGAGAGGTTTCCCAACAAAAGAAAGACCAAGTTGATGCCTAGAGGAGATGGTCCATTTGAAGTACTTGAACGACTCAATGATAATGCATACAAAATTTATCTTCCACCCGAATACCAAGTTCATAACACCTTCAATGTGTGTGATCTCTCTCCTATGGTGGTGCAAGATGTTGTTCCCTTAAATTTGAGGACAAATTCTCTTCAAGAAGGGGAGAATGATACAACTCGAATGGCATCAAGACCTTTTACAAGGAGCCAAGCGAGGGAACTTCAAGCTATGCAAGCATTGTTCATGAGAAGGGACATACTTGAATACACTCTAACACCTTCCCGGGGATTGCAAGTGTTCATGATAGCATGGGAGGATGGTTTGGAGAAGAGGTTGGAAGATGGTCATACTTTCAATGTGACTATTACTTGAAGATTTGCAAATTCAAGTTTTGTTCCCAAAAGAAGACACCCAAACAAGGCCCTTACTTCATTAAGGGTAAAAGTGTAATAGTGTAGTTGTCTTCTTTTGAACCTTAGTATAAGTAGTAGTCTACTTCATTTGGAAGACTTAGTCTATGTTGAATATTGATGTTTTGAAATTGTGAACTCTTTTGAGTGTTGAGAGCTTGCTAAGCTATAGATTGTGAATCTTGTGAGAGGATTGGTTATTAGGGTATCAAATCCCTATTGGTCATCCTAAGAGTTTGGTGCTCTTTAGTTCCTAAATTAGAGGTCAAGTTAATTCAAGAACTTTGGTTGCTAATTTGGGTCTTTTGTTGTGTCAAATTATCTATCCTTTATGTTTCTTGTCCTTTTTCTTCATTTTCGTATGGAACATTGTATCAAATTTTGTAGGCATTATCATTGAGTCGTTCAAGTACTTCAAATGGACCATCTCCTCGAGGCATCAACTTGGTCTTTCTTTTGTTGGGAAACCTCTCTTTTCGGAAATGTACCCAAACCCAATCACCCGGTTCAAGCACAACTCGTTTGCGACCCTTGTTTGCTCTCTTGGCCATTTCTTGATTCTTTTTCTCAAGGTGAAGCCTCACCTTCTCATGCAACTTCTTCATGGCCTCGGCTCGTTTGTTGCCATCTAAACTCAACACAACATCTTGAGATAAAGGGGTTAGATCTAAAGGGGTTAAGGGGGTTAAAACCATAAACCACTTCAAAAGGTGACATGCCAATAGTGCTATGAATGACTCTATTGTAAGAAAATTCAACCAATGGCAATTGATCTTCCCAAGATGCTAATTTTCCTTTAACCATGGCCCTAAGCAAAGAACCCAAGGTCCTATTGACAACAACTTCGGTTTGGCCATCGGTTTGTGGGTGACAAGAGGTAGAAAACAACAATTTAGTACCAAGTCGTCCCCACAATTCTTTCCAAAAGTGGCTAAGGAATTTTGGATCCCTATCGCTCACAATGGTTTTGGGAATACCATGCAACTTTACAACATGTTCAACAAACAAAGAGGCAACATGAGGAGCATCATCAACTTTATGACAAGCAATGAAATGAGCCATTTTAGAAAATCGATCAACCACAACAAAGATGCTATCTTTACCCCTTTTGGTTCTAGGCAAACCCAACACAAAATCCATCGAAATATCAAACCAAGGTTGTTGAGGGGTGGGGAGAGGGGTATACAAACCATGGGGAAGGAGTCTAGACTTGGCGCCGCGACATTCAATGCATTGGCCACAAATCTTAGCCACATCCCTCCGCATATGAGGCCAATAAAATTGCTCCTCAAGAATTCCCAAAGTCTTATCAATCCCAAAATGTCCCATCAATCCCCCATTGTGTGCCTCCCTCACAAATAATTCCCTCCAAGAGCTCATGGGCACACACAAACGCTTGTTTTTGAACAAGAAACCATCAAACCTAGAATAGGGAGTAGAAGACCTATCCCTAATCCAGCTCTCCCTTTCCCACTCTTCGCAATCTAGAAAGATTTTGGCAAAGACGGGGTCCTCGGGATACAATGTCTTCAAGCTTTCAAAATCCATCAATTTGGAAGACAAGGTATTAATCAAAACATGTTTCCTTGATAGGGCATCCGCCACTACATTCTCCTTTCCCTTTTTGTATTGGATTACATAAGGGAAGGTTTCAAGGAATTCAACCCATTTAGCATGCCTTTTGTTCAACTTTCCTTGGGCCTTGAGATGTTTTAAGGACTCATGGTCGGTCCTAATCACAAACTCTTTAGGCCACAAGTAGTGTTGCCAATTACCCAAAGCTCTAATCAAAGCATACAATTCAAGATCATAGGTGGAGTAGTTCAACGTCGCACCCTTAAGCTTTTCACTAAAATAGGCAATGCGTTTTTGGTCTTGCATCAAAACGGCACCAATACCTACTTTGCTAGCATCACATTCAATTTCAAAGATTTTGTCAAAATCGGGTAATTGCAACAACGGTGCGGAGCTAAGCATTTGTTTTAGAGTTTCAAAAGCTTTTGCTTGCTCCACACCCCAAGAAAAGGGTCTATCCTTTCGGATTACCTCAGTCAAAGTGATACAAGCCTAGTTGCCTCAAAGACATTTCGAGGACCGTCCCGTGGAGTCAAAGTTTGGATAATAGCATGGAGATGACGGATGGGAGATGGAAGAGCATTACGTGGCAACCGAGCAGGGAAGGCTATGTTTACGAGAGACCACATTAGGAAATTCAAGATTTCCATCTCCACAAGACAAGCCAAACAAGGCCCTTGCCTCATTAATGGCATTTATGTAATAATAGGGTCTTCTATTATTTAGTTAGTATAAATAGTTAGTCTTTCATTTCATTTAGGGACTTTTTGACATTTGGAAGAAAAGATGAGTGATTTTTGAGAGAGTTGTCTCTAGAGAGAGAAACTTGTAGAGAGGTCATGGATGGCTCTTGTTGAACCTTTGATTGTGAGAGGATTGGTTGCTTGGGAATTCAATTCCCTTGAGGTCATCCTAAGAGGTTGGTGCTTGTAATGTTGATTAATTGAGGTCTTTAGGTTTGATACACCTTTAGGTTGCTTTTAATTCCACTTTCTTGTGTCAATCTATCTATCCTTTACTTTCCTTGTTAATCTGTTGCTTCCGCGTATCCGTTATTGTATCAATTGGCATCAGAGCTTAGTTTAGGTTTGTTCTACCAAATCTAATCTTGGGTTTTGATTCAACAAAAAAAAAAATCGAATTTTTCTTGTTGATTTTGTTGAATCTAGTGTTATATTAGAGTTTCTTAGTGTTTCTAGAGTCTAAATCTTCAATTTCGAATCCATTTGGAGTTAGGGTTTGCGTTCCACCATTGTTGAGCTTCAAAGCTTCAAGAACTTGAAAGTGGGTCTTGTTGAAGAAGGTGAAGTTAAAGGTTGAAACCTATTGGGCTTGGTTCTCTACATTAAAGAGAACTTAAATCCGAAATTTGAGCCAATTTGGAGTTGATTTGAGGGTGGTTGAATTTTTGAAGTGTTCTTGTGTTCTTGTAGACCTTCAAATCTTCATAAGGAAGAAGACTCTCCAAAGGGTCATTTGATCCAAAAGTTGTCAAATATTTCTGATTTTTGCGAAAAAAAAAAAATTTAAGTCCCAACGTTGGCCCAAATGCGACGCCATATGCGACATCTGCGAGTCGCATGTATCACCTGCGAGTCGCAGGTGAAGTCGCGCCTGGTGACAGAGAGTTGAACGTTTTGAGGTGCCTCATCTGCGAGCCGCGGAACACCATCGCGGATTGCACCTGCGAGTCGCAAGTGGTGTCGCACCTTGTGACAGAGAATTGACATTTTTGGCTGCATCAACCGCGAGCCGCGATCACTATCGCAGGTTGAACCGCGAGTCGCAGGTTCTGCACAGGCGTCGCGGGTTGCACATTTCAGGTTTTTCAACTTTAATTCTCTTTGATTTCAATTCTCAAAACAAAAATTTCTTGATCCTTAGTTGATGATATTGTGTCCCTAATCCTTTGGTAGGGAACAAAAAAAAAAAGTATAAAAATTTAAAAATTTTCATTATTTCAAATTGATACCTTGGATCAATTGGGGGCTCCCGGTCGTGTTTTCAAGTTATCACCTACCCGGGCCCGAAATTTAGTTATTTTCCCGATTTTTGCATTCCAATTTTCTTGTGTCTCTCAACTAGTAGCCATTTAGTAGTTGTTCCTACTTGTGTTTGCTAGTTCTTGTGTCCGCATTTCTTTCGTGCCAATTCTTTCGTGCTTTTCTTCGTTTTATCTCGTTGTTAATTTCTTGGCTCAAGTGCGTTTTTTTTAATTGAGTCGTCCACGTTCTTCTTGAGTCTACAAGAATCCATTCCAATCTCGAGTAGCAATTGTGCACCTTGCAACCAACCGAATCCAATCGAGAATCAACCTCGGCTAATCCAATTGAGTGGTAAAAGGCAATAGTGTGTGAGCTCATTCGAGTGGTGCTATCCAAGCACAAAAGAGTGTAAACACGAGTGTGGTGAGGTTTCTTTACTACTAACGTGTTTGCTAAGTATTCTTTGCAGGTACTACTCCATGGAGAGAAGATGTCACTCAATGCTAGTGAGGGTGTTGAAAGAGGAGAGGATTCGTCTTGAAATTGATGACTACTTTAGTGAATGTTATGTCACTCCTCGTCTTGTGGTTGGGTTGGGGTTATGTATAGTCAAAAGGGCAAAGCAAAAGGGAAGGTTAACTAATGTGGCATATGTACCTTTCTCTTATGGGGAATACCATGAGAAAGTGTGTTGTGAAATACTCCCTATGGACAATTGTGACATGTGCTTTGGGTTTGCTTGGTTTGAAGACCATGGGATTGCGGATGAACAAAATTGGCATAAGTATGTTGTGAATGAATGGGGGACACCTCTATTTCCAAACATACTTCATAGAACGAATCCAAGGATAAAAGTGCAAGAGCCCAATGTGAGTTGGCCTACCCTATGTATGAGCGCTAGTGGTGAAGAGTTCTATGAATGGGAACTCATGATGGATGAAATCTTTGCTAGCTACAACTACTCACGACTAAGGAAGATGGACTTAGCCGTTCAAACTTTTGACTCAAAGCTTGTCAAATATTGGGAGTATGTGAAAAGTTGTGGGAGACAAGTGAGGAGTCCCATCAAAACTTGGGAGGACATGAAAAGGATATTGAGAAGCCAATATCCCAAGCCACATGTGAGACGAAATGAATCGTTGAGGGGTACCTCTTTTGAGAGAACCCCATGCTTGAAGGCAAGGACGGCGGCCACAACCATTCCTTCCATTGGTCAAAAGAGCTTGCATGAACACCAAGGTAAGATCACTTATCCTTATACTCGTACATCTTTGTGTGATTTTAATGTCAAGTCAAGCATGAAAGTTAGTTTACCTTGCGTTAAGCCTAATGCTCCCTTGCCGTGTATTGGTAATGCCATTGTTGAAAGTGTCCCCACACTAGTTGATCCTATTGATGACCGAATTGTTCCTTCTTGTAAGGTCGATTTGTGTCCACCTAGTGTTGACACTTGTGCTTTGAATGATAGTGCATTATCGAATGAAGGTGCTCAAACACTAGTTGATCCTTTAGATGACAAAATTAAGTATTCATACCTTGCGATCTCGACGTGTCATCACGAACCTCTTCTGGAGATTGGAATAAGTGCGGATATTTGGATTTCATCTTCTCTTCCGCTTCCCAAGTAATTTCTTCCCGGTTGTTGTTTCGCCATAGAACTTTGACTGAAGCGACCTCTTTATTCTGGAGCCTTCGCACCTGTCTATCTAAAATAGCAACCGACACTTCCTCATATGTCAATTTTTCTATCACCTGCACATCATCAACCAGAACTATTCTCGTTGGATCTCCGATACACTTGCGGAGCATTGAAACATGAAAAACTGGGTGTACGGACTCGAGCTCTGAAGGCAAATCCATCTTATAGGCTACTCGACCCACTTTACGGATGATTCGATAAGGTCCAATGTATCTTGGACTCAACTTCCCCTTTTTACCAAATCTCATTACTCCCTTCATAGGCGAGACTTTCAAAAATACCCAATCATTGGCTTGAAATTCCAAGTCTCGTCGGCGATTGTCCGCATATGACTTTTGACGACTCTGGGCTGTTAACAATTGGTCTCGGATGATCTTGACTTTTTCGACTGCTTGTTGAATCAAATTGGGGCCTATTAATTGTGCTTCTCCGGTCTCAAACCATCCAACTGGAGATCTGCATTTCCTTCCATACAAAGCTTCATATGGAGCCATTTGAATACCGGAATGGTAGCTATTGTAATAAGAAAATTCAATAAGGGGTAAATGCTCATCCCAACTACTGCCAAAATCTAACACACACGCTCGTAACATATCCTCCAAAGTCTGAATAGTACGCTCGGCTTGTCCATCAGTCTGCGGATGTAACGCCGTGCTGAACTTAACTTGAGTACCCAAACCTTCTTGGAAGGACTTCCAAAACTTAGCTGTAAACTGTGCCCCTCTGTCTGTAATAATATCCAAAGGAATTCCATGAAGTCGCACAATTTCCTTCAAGTATAACCTAGCTTAGTCTTCTGCCGAATACGTGGTTCTGACTGGGAGGAAATGAGCTGCTTTTGTGAGTCTGTCCACGATCACCCATATAGAATCATATTTGCCTCGGGATCGAGGTAATCCTACAACGAAATCCGTATTAATTTCTTCCCATTTCCATGTAGGAATCTCCATTGCTTGCAATAAGCCTCCTGGCTTTTGATGTTCAACTTTTACTTGTTGGCAGTTTTGACATTGAGCTACAAATTCTGCTATGTCTCTCTTCATGCCATCCCACCAATATATCATTTTGAGATCATGATACATTTTGGTTGTACCTGGGTGGATAGAATACCGAGAATAGTGAGATTCCTCTAAAATCCGTTGGCGCAAATTTGCCACATCCGGTACACATAGCTTGCCCTGATATCTGAGAACCCCTTCTGTGGAAACTTCAAATGGAGACTTTTCCTTTCCGCAAGATAGGTCTCGGTAATAGCTTAGCCGAGAGTCTTCATATTGTCGTTCCTTTACCTCTACACTCAAGGATGACACTGTGGGGTTATTAATGCCGATATCTGTACTACCCGAATCAATTGCACGCACTCCAAGATTAGCTAGTTGATGGAGCTCACGAACCATTTATTTCTTATCTGAAGGAACTTCACATAAACTACCCATTGATCGACGGTTAAGCGCATCAGCCACTACGTTCGCTTTTCCAGGGTGGTACAAAATATTTACATCATAATCTTTCAATAGTTCTAACCACCGCCTTTGACGTAGATTCAACTCAATCTGTTTGAAAATATACTGGAGACTCTTGTGATCTGTATAGATATCAACATGCACCCCATACAAATAATGCCTCCATATCTTTAAGGCATGAATAACCGCGACCAATTCTAGATCATGGGTTGGATAATTCTGTTTATGTTTCCGCAACTGTCTCGAGGCTTATGCAATAACCTTGCCATGCTGCATTAATACACATCCTAGTCCCACACCAGAAGCATCGCAATATATAACATAGCCTTCCGACCCTTCTGGAAGTGTTAGCACTGGGGCTGAAGTCAATCTGTCTTTCAACTCCTGAAAACTACGCTCACACGCATCGTTCCATTGGAATTTAACGGACTTCTGAGTTAACTTCGTCAGTGGAGCTGAAATAGAAGAAAAGCCCTCTACGAATCTTCTATAATAACCTGCCAAACCCAGGAAACTACGAACTTCTGTGGGTGTTGTAGGCCTTAGCCAAGTCTTCACAGCTTCTATCTTCTGAGTGTCGACTCGGATACCATCATCGGAGATAACATGGCCTAGAAATGTTACAGAATTCAACCAAAATTTGCACTTTGAGAACTTTGCATATAGTTCCCGAGCTCGGAGAACACCAAGGAATTGTCTTAGATGATCTGCATGTTCTGATTCTGTGCGAGAGTATACCAAAATATCATCGATAAATACTATCACAAAGAGATCCAAGAACGGTCTGAACACATTATTCATTAAATTCATGAACACCGCCAGGGCATTTGTCAACCCAAACGACATCACTCTGAACTCATAGTGACCATACCTCGTTCTGAAGGCCGTCTTAGGAATATCCGCTTCTCTAATTCTCACTTGATGGTAACCAGATCTCAAATCTATCTTGGAAAACCATTTAGCGCCCTGTAATTGATCAAACAAATCATCAATTCTGGGGAGGGGATACTTATTCTTCACCGTTACCTTATTCAGCTGTCGGTAATCAATGCACATCCGCAGAGATCCATCCTTCTTCCTCACGAACAAGACCGGTGCTCCCCACGGTGATGAGCTGGGCCTTATAAATCCCTTCTCAAGCAAATCTTTTAGCTGTGCTTTTAGTTCCTTTAATTCTGCCAGAGCCATTCGATAAGGAGGAATGGAAATAGGCTCAGTGTCCGGTAACACATCAATAGTGAAATCAATTTCCCTCTCGGGAGGAAGACCTGGAAGTTCGTCCGAAAATACATCGGGGAATTCATTCACTACCGGAACAGATTGGAAGCTTGCGACCTTGCCTCAGTGTCATGGACCCAAACTAGATGGTAAATATAGCCTTTAGCTATCATTTTGCTTGCCTTAAGGTAGGAAATAAACCTACCCTTTGGGGTTGCTGTATTACCCTTCCATTCAAGTACGGGCTCTCTCGGAAATTGAAATCGAACCATTTTCGTTCGGCAATCAACATTAGCATAGCACGAAGCCAACCAATCCATACCCATGATTACATCGAAATCTACCATTTCAAGCTCAATCAAGTCGGCTTTAGTCTGGCGATCACATATCACAATGACACAATTTTTGTACACTTTCCTCGCTATTACCGGATCACCGACCGGAGTGAATACCTCAAAAGGTTTAATTGGCTCGGATTGCACCCCAATACAATCAACAACATACGGAGTGACATAAGAGAAAGTAGAACCTGGATCAATCAAAGCATATACATCACGGGAAAACATAGTCAATGTACCTGTAACAACATCTGGGGAGGACTCTAGATCCTGTCGCCCACCAAAGCATATACGCGGGGCTGAACGGCACCTGAAGTAGATGCTCCCCCTCTGCCTCTACCTCTACCTGCGGTGGTCTGAGAAGTCTGTGCTGTCGGGCGTACTGAGGAAGACCCAACTGCTGATCCCGTAGGCTGGGTCCCGACTCTACCTCCCGCTGAAGGGCAATCTCTCATCATGTGGCCAACTTGCCCACAGGCATAACATGCATCTGAACCCTGACGGCACTGCCCGGAATGCAATCTACCGCACTGGCTGCACCGCGGCACTGGAGGTCTCCGCTGACTGTAATCTCCTCTAGACTGAAAATCTGAGGCCCTCGAACTCTGGCTCTGTCCTGATTGAAAGGAACGATCATCCCTCCTATCTGAGAATTTGGAAGGCGCACTGGTCGCTGACTGACCTGAGTGCCTAGAATACATCTGCCTCGATCCCCCTCTATATTCACTACTCGCTCCCATAGATCTAGCCCTCTTACCTTGCTTTCTGTCATTATCACGATCACTTCTTTGCTGCTGCTGTCGCTCCTCAAGATTTTGAGCATGTGCCTGTATTCGGGAAATATCCATCCCGTTTTGCAAGGAGGCCGCTAGACAATCCCTACAAATGTGACCCTAAACCACTCACGAACCTGTACACGATCGCCCATGTCGGTCACCATAGCCGGGGCATACCTGGACAGAGAATTCAACTGCATACTATACTCCCGAGCACTCATACTTCCTTGCTTTAGATTCAAAAACCTGTCCGCTCTAGCTCGGCGGATCTCGGGCGGTAAATAATGACGAATAAAGGCATCCACGAATTCTTGCCAAATCGGAGGAGGTGCATTCTCTCCCCTTGAGGCCATCCAATTGTTGTACCATAATACCGCCACATCGCGGAGTCTATAAGAGGCCAGCTCTACCGACTCAGTCTCAGAAGCATGCATAAGTTTCAGCATCCTCAGCATCTCATCAATAAAAAGCATTGCGGGTCCTCATTCGGCTTCGACCCGAAAAATTCCGGAGGGTTCAAAGTCAGAAAATCACGAGCTCTTGTACTGGCTGAAGATCACTCGGACCCGCACTCTGCCGCTTGTCACAACCTAATCTGAATAGGGCATGACGGGCACCCGACTCTCATCAGAGTCGAGCGAACCCTTAAACATTCGCTCTATCAAAACCTGTCATTTCAAAAACTTTTTAAAACATGAAACTTTTTCACATAGAGATCATTATCTTTATAATGATTATGAAAACTTTCAATCAACTAAGTACTTTAAACCAATTGAAATCGTCTAAAATACATACTCTTTTAAAATCTACAAATGATTCGCACTTCTCGACGCCCTATCCACAGGACACTGTCTGCAAAGTCTCTAACATATACAAAATATCATGACATAAGTATGTTGACCCGGCAACACTCCGAACTGAGATGGAGCTCGCCAATCTCGCTGGAACATCTTCTGGCAATGTCTTCTACTCATCTGGGTGTACCTGCGTGGCATGAAACGCAGCCCCAGAAGAAAGGGGGTCAGTACGGAATATGTACTGAATATGTAAAGCACTGAATCATAAACAAGAGAAGGCGTAACAGTAAACCAGTTTAAAAGCAACCCGGGAGTAACCTGGAACAGCATTTTTAATCTGTGCCATGTAGTACCTTACACAAATTCTAGCATACACAATGTGAATATAGTATCACAATACTCCTGATACAACTCGAATGGCATCAAGACCTTTTACAAGGAGCCAAGCGAGGGAACTTCAAGCTATGCAAGCATTTTTCATGAGGAGGGACATACTTGAATAAACTCTAACACCTTCCCGGGGATTGCAAGTGTTCATGATAGCATGGGAGGATGGTTTGGAGAAGAGGTTGGAAGATGGTCATACTTTCAATGTGACTATTACTTGAAGATTTGCAAATTCAAGTTTTGTTCCCAAAAGAAGACACCCAAACAAGGCCCTTACTTCATTAAGGGTAAAAGTGTAATAGTGTAGTTGTCTTCTTTTGAACCTTAGTATAAGTAGTAGTCTATTTCATTTGGAAGACTTAGTCTATGTTGAATATTGATGTCTTGAAATTGTGAACTCTTTTGAGTGTTGAGAGCTTGCTAAGCTAGAGATTGTGAATCTTGTGAGAGGATTGGTTATTAGGGTATCAAATCCCTATTGGTCATCCTAAGAGTTTGGTGCTCTTTAGTTCCTAAATTAGAGGTCAAGTTAATTCAAGAACTTTGGTTGCTAATTTGGGTCTTTAGTTGTGTCAAATTATCTATCCTTTATGTTTCTTGTCCTTTTTCTTCATTTTTGTATTGAATATTGTATCAATTGGTATCAGAGCTTAGTTTAGGTTTGTTCTACCAAATCTAATCTTGGGTTTTGATTCAACAAAAAATAATAAAAAAAAAAACTGAAATTCAAAAAAAAAAAAAAAAATCGAATTTTCTTGTTGATTTTGTTGAATCTAGTGTTAGATTAGAGTTTCTTAGTGTTTCTAGAGTCTAAATCTTCAATTTCGAATCCATTTGGAGTTAGGGTTTGCGTTCCACCATTGTTGAGCTTCAAAGCTTCAAGAACTTGAAAGTGGGTCTTGTTGAAGAAGGTGAAGTTAAAGGTTGAAACCTATTGGGCTTTGTTCTCTACATTAAAGAGAACTTAAATCCGAAATTTGAGCCAATTTGGAGTTGATTTGAGGGTGGTTGAATTTTTGAAGTGTTCTTGTGTTCTTGAAGACCTTCAAATCTTCATAAGGAAGAAGACTCTCCAAAGGGCCATTTGATCCAAAAGTTGTCAAATAAAGTTGTGAAAAAGTGTTAGAGGGCCAAAAACAAAAAAATCAGAAATACTTAGTTCATCAAAAGTGTTTGTGGATCTAAATTTCTGATTTTTGCAAAAAAAAAAAAAAAAAAAAAAAATTTTTAGTCCCAACGTTGGCCCAAATGCGACGCCATATGCGACATCTGCGAGTCGCATGTATCACCCGCGAGTCGCAGGTGAAGTCGCGCCTGGTGACAGAGAGTTGAACGTTTTGGGGTGCCTCATCTGCGAGCCGCGGAACACCATCGCGGGTTGCACCTGCGAGTCGCAGGTGGTGTCGCACCTTGTGACAGAGAATTGACATTTTGGCTGCATCAACCGCGAGCCGCGGATCACTATCGCAGGTTGAACCGCGAGTCGCAGGTGCTGCACAGGCGTCGCGGGTTGCACATTTCAGGTTTTTCAACTTTAATTCTCTTTGATTTCAATTCCCAAAACAAAAATTTCTTGATCCTTAGTTGATGGTATTGTGTCCCTAATCCTTTGGTAGGGAACAAAAAAAAAAAAAGTATAGAAATTTAAAAAATTTCATTATTTCAAATTGATACCTTGGATCAATTGGGGCTTCCTGGTCGTGTTTTCAAGTTATCACCTACCCGGGTCCGAAATTTTAGTTATTTTCCCGATTTTTGCACTCCATTTTCTTGTGTCTCTTAACTAGTAGCCATTTAGTAGTTGTTCCTACTTGTGTTTGCTAGTTCTTGTGTCCGCATTTCTTTCGTGCCAATTCTTTCGTGCTTTGCTTCGCTTTTGCTTCGTTGTTAATTTCTTGGCTCAAGTGCGTTTGTTTTAATTGAGTCGTCCTCGTTCTTTTTTAGTCTACAAGAATCTATTCCAACCAAGAGTAGAATTTGAACCTTTGTGACTAGTCAACATTACAAGCACACAATCTTTGGCGGAAGCAATTTGTGAGGCAATCAAAGGTGCGCATACTTGAGCGATTGTGAGTTGATTTTACTAATCTAACGTGTTTGCTTGCTTTGTTGAGTGTCTTAATAGGTACCATGGCTACGGAGGATGAAACTCGAGTTCCCACCGGGGAACTCACACTAGCTGATGTAATGAGAGCCTTACAAGCCTTGAACGATAAAGTGGATAGTATGGGTGGTCGAATGGAAAACATGGGTGGTCGAATGGAAAACTTGGGAAGTAGGGTGGAAGCAA
Source organism: Lycium barbarum (assembly GCF_019175385.1). Taxonomy (NCBI): domain Eukaryota; kingdom Viridiplantae; phylum Streptophyta; class Magnoliopsida; order Solanales; family Solanaceae; genus Lycium; species Lycium barbarum. The sequence goes on from NC_083341.1 coordinate 75,698,873, forward strand.
TTGAAGGAGGTAGTAGGGAGGTCTCGTATTCGCCCCAAGTGCAATACCAAGGTGGCACAAGTGGAGCTACTCGAAGCACTTCACCTACAGTGTCACCCGGCACCTTCCATCATCTATATAACCCCACTTCCCAAAACACTCCTCAAAACACGACTCTTACCCCACCAAACAACATTCCCATAGGCCAACGGAACAACCTACTCCAACAAGATCAAGCTCCAAATGACCCACATCCAAATGACCCACCCCTAAATGACCCCCACCCAAATGCACCAATGCCACCCCAAAACCGTCCAAACATCCAACAACCAAATGAGGAAGGGATAGAGGAAGCTCTACTTGAGCACGAACATTATGGTGACCAAGGTTGGAGGCCACGAGGGCAAGCACAAGGAGGTTATCGAGGAAGGGGGGGAAGGCATGGTCCTAACCCTCACATGGGTAGGCAAAGAGGGTACCAAGCTCGTGAAGGGTACCAAGGTCGTGACCATCAAGGTTATGACGACGATGGAGATTTTAATAGGAATCACGGTTATGGCGGAGGGCGAGACACGAGTCTCAATTCCATCAAGGTTACTCTCCCAACCTTCAAAGGAAGTAGTGATCCCGATACATTCCTTGATTGGGTGATGCATTGTGATAGAATCTTCTTGACGAATGACATGTCCGAGGTGAAAAAGGCTTCTTACGCCATTGCTCAATTCGAGGGGCATGCCTCCACATGGTGGGAAAATCAAGTGAAGGCAAGAAGAATTATTGGACTCCCGCCCACACCTACTTGGGATGAATTGAAGGAGGCCATGCGGCGTAAGTATGTCACCGAACGCTACAAACAAGAACAACTCAAGAAGGTGTATACCTTAAGGCAAAACAAAAAGAGTGTGGAAGAATACTATGATGAGTTTCAAATTGTCAAGATGAGAATCGACTTTGACGAGGATGAGTTAAATGCTATGACTCGGTTCCGAGCCGGGTTAAATGGTGACATTGTCTCCCAAATGAGACTCCATAACTATGGGAGCATTGAAGAAACCCTTCAAGCGGCTATTGAAATAGAAGAGGGTCTCAAGGAGGACAAAATCAATAAATCAAGGGGCTATGTGAGTTCATGGAACCATAACAAAGAACGAGGAGCTTTCTCCTCCAATTGGCAAAAGAATAAGGGCCCCATGCAAGAAGCCAAGAAACTATTTGTGAAGAATTCTCAAGTTGAGAAGCAAGTTGACAAGCAACCTCCGAAGTTTGCTCCGAAAGAAGGAGGTACGAAAACTCCTATTCAATGCTTTAAATGTCATGGCTTCGGTCATAGAGCAAGTGAGTGCCCTAATCGTAGAGCGTTTATTTTGAAAGACACTTATAGTGAGGATGAGGAAGAATGTGAGGAAGGGGATGAAGAGGGCAATCATGAGGATGAACATCATGATAGTGAAGGGGATGGTGTTGAAGGTGATGATGAGCCTATTGTACCTCTATATGTGGTGCGACGAACCATGATAAGTAAAGCAATGGATGGCCCAAGTCAACGGGAAAATCTCTTCCATTCCAAGTGCATCATTAACCAAAACACTAGCATCATGATCATTGATAGTGGGAGTTGTGCCAATGTTGCTAGTACCACCCTTGTTGATTTCTTGAAACTTCCCACCACCCGCCATGAAAACCCTTACAAACTTCAATGGCTCAATGAATGTGGTGAATTGAAGGTGACTAGACGAGCTATCATCAAATTCGCGGTTGGGAAGTATCATGATGAGGTGTTGTGTGATGTTGTTCCCATGCAAGCGTGTCATCTTCTACTTGGCCGACCATGGCAATATGATAGGTCCGTCAACCATAATGGGCGAACTAACCAATACACCCTTGGCCACAATGGTGCCAAACATGTCTTGAATCCCATGACCCCCTCCCAAGTGGGTGAGATCTATAACAAAATGAGGGAGTTAAAGGAGAAGGGACATGGTGCATTGCAAAAGAAGAATGTGGGGGACGAGGGAGTAGAGGAGAGTAGTTCTCAAGAGTTGAGTGGAAAGAAAGGAGAGCTTAGAGGAAAAACTAAGGTGTCGCTTTTGGCGAATTGTGGGGAAATTAGGGAGGAATTGGGGGAGCGTCAACTGGTGATTCTCCTCATGCATAGGGACTATGCATTGCACACTAATGAACTAACCCCTTCTTTTCCTAGCTCTATTTCTTCTCTTTTGCAGGAATTTGATGATGTGTTCCCAACGGAACTCCTAAAGGGGTTACGACCCTTGAGGGGAATTGAACACCAAATTGACTTTGTTCCGGGGTCTCAATTGCCAAACAAGCCAGCTTATAGAGCTAACCCGGATGACACTAAGGAGCTTCAAAGGCAAGTGGATGAGCTCCTTGAAAAGGGAGTTGTGAGAGAAAGCATGAGTCCTTGTGCCGTGCCCGTGATCTTGGTGCCAAAGAAAGATGGATCATGGCGCATGTGTGTTGATTGTCGGGCCATCAACAAGATAACGGTAAAGTATCGCCATCCCATACCCCGTCTTAATGACATGCTTGATGAGTTAAATGGTTCATGCATATTCTCTAAGGTAGATCTTAGGAGTGGGTATCATCAAATCCGGATGAAACCCGGAGATTAGTGGAAAACCGCATTCAAGACCAAGTTTGGTCTATATGAATGGTTGGTGATGCCTTTTGGTCTCACAAACGCTCCTAGTACTTTCATGCGATTGATGAATCATGTGATGAAACCTTTTATTGGCAAATTCGTTGTTGTTTATTTTGATGATATTTTGGTGTATAGCAAAACCATGGATGAGCATGTTAGTCATTTAAAATGTGTGTTTGAAGTGCTTAGACAAGAACAACTTTATGCCAATGTTGATAAATGTTCCTTTTGTGTGGATGAAGTTGTTTTCTTGGGATTTGTCGTGAGCTCAAGGGGGGTTGAGGTTGATGAATCCAAAGTAGAAGCCATAAGAAATTGGCCCACTCCAAAATCCATTGGAGATGTAAGAAGCTTTCATGGCTTGGCTGGTTTCTATAGGCGTTTTGTTAAAGGATTTAGTACCATAGCCGCTCCTTTGACCGAGGTAATCCGAAAGGACAAACCTTTTTCTTGGGGTGTGGAGCAAGCTAATGCCTTTGAAACTTTGAAACAAATGCTTAGCTCCGCACCATTGTTGCAATTACCCGACTTTGACAAAATATTTGAGATTGAATGTGATGCAAGCAAAGTGGGTATTGGAGCCGTTTTAATGCAAGACCAAAAGCCCATAGCCTATTTTAGTGAAAAACTCAAGGGAGCGACTTTGAATTACACTACCTATGATCTTGAGTTGTATGCCTTGATTCGTGCTTTGGGAAATTGGCAACACTACTTGTGGCCTAAAGAGTTTGTAATTCGGACCGACCATGAGTCCTTAAAGCATCTTAAGGCCCAAGGTAAGTTGAACAAAAGGCATGCCAAATGGGTTGAATTCCTTGAAACCTTCCCTTATGTAATCCAATACAAAAAGGGAAAGGAGAATGTAGTGGCGGATGCCCTATCAAGGAAACATGTTTTGATTAATACATTGTCTTCCAAATTGATGGGTTTTGAAAGCTTGAAGACATTGTATCCCGAGGACCCCGTCTTTGCCAAAATCTTTCTAGATTGCGAAGAATGGGAAAGGGAGAGGTGGATTAGGGATAGGTCTTCTACTCCCTATTCCAAGTTTGATGGTTTCTTGTTCAAGAACAAGCGACTATGTGTGCCCATGAGCTCTTGGAGGGAGTTATTTGTGAGAGAGGCACATAATGGGGGATTGATGGGACATTTTGGGATTGATAAGACTTTGGGGATTCTTGAGGAACAATTTTATTGGCCTCATATGCGGAGGGATGTGGCTAAGATTTGTGGCCAATGCATTGAATGTCGCGGCGCCAAGTCTAGACTCCTTCCCCATGGTTTGTATACCCCTCTCCCCACCCTCAACAACCTTGGGTTGATATTTCGATGGATTTTGTGTTGGGTTTGCCTAGAACCAAAAGGGGTAAAGATAGCATCTTTGTTGTGGTTGATCGATTTTCTAAAATGGCTCATTTCATTGCTTGTCATAAAGTTGATGATGCTCCTCATGTTGCCTCTTTGTTTGTTGAACATGTGGTAAAGTTGCATGGTATTCCCAAAACCATTGTGAGTGATAGGGATCCAAAATTCCTTAGCCACTTTTGGAAAGAATTGTGGGGACGACTTGGTACTAAATTGTTGTTTTCTACCTCTTGTCACCCACAAACCGATGGCCAAACCGAAGTTGTCAATAGGACCTTGGGTTCTATGCTTAGGGCTATGGTTAAAGGAAAATTAACATCTTGGGAAGATCAATTGCCTTTGGTTGAATTTGCTTACAATAGAGTCATTCATAGCACTATTGGCATGTCACCGTTTGAAGTCGTTTATGGTTTTAACCCCCTAACCCCTTTAGATCTAACCCCTTTATCTCAAGATGTTGTGTTGAGTTTAGATGGAAACAAACGAGCCGAGGCCATGAAGAAGTTGCATGAGAAGGTGAGGCTTCACCTTGAGAAAAAGAATCAAGAAACGGCCAAGAGAGCAAACAAGGGCCGCAAACGAGTTGTGCTTGAACCGGGTGATTGGGTTTGGGTACATTTCCGAAAGGAGAGGTTTCCCAACAAAAGAAAGACCAAGTTGATTCCTAGAGGAGATGGTCCATTTGAAGTACTTGAACGACTCAATGATAATGCATACAAAATTAATCTTCCACCCGAATACCAAGTTCATAACACCTTCAATGTGTGTGATCTCTCTCCTATGGTGGTGCAAGATGTTGATCCCTTAAATTTGAGGACAAATTCTCTTCAAGAAGGGGAGAATGATACAACTCGAATGGCATCAAGACCTTTTACAAGGAGCCAAGCGAGGGAACTTCAAGCTATGCAAGCATTGTTCATGAGGAGGGACATACTTGAATACACTCTAACACCTTCCCGGGGATTGCAAGTGTTCATGATAGCATGGGAGGATGGTTTGGAAAAGAGGTTGGAAGATGGTCATACTTTCAATGTGACTATTACTTGAAGATTTGCAAATTCAAGTTTTGTTCCCAAAAGAAGACACCCAAACAAGGCCCTTACTTCATTAAGGGTAAAAGTGTAATAGTGTAGTTGTCTTCTTTTGAACCTTAGTATAAGTAGTAGTCTATTTCATTTGGAAGACTTAGTCTATGTTGAATATTGATGTCTTGAAATTGTGAACTCTTTTGAGTGTTGAGAGCTTGCTAAGCTAGAGATTGTGAATCTTGTGAGAGGATTGGTTATTAGGGTATCAAATCCCTATTGGTCATCCTAAGAGTTTGGTGCTCTTTAGTTCCTAAATTAGAGGTCAAGTTAATTCAAGAACTTTGGTTGCTAATTTGGGTCTTTAGTTGTGTCAAATTATCTATCCTTTATGTTTCTTGTCCTTTTTCTTCATTTTCGTATGGAATATTGTATCAACTCCCTTCGGACAGCCGCTTCCGGCATAGTAACAATGATGGCCCCTTCGGGCATGCCGCTTCAGGCATAATAATAATGATGGCTCCTTCGGGCATGCCGCTTCCGGCATAATAATGATGTTGGCCCCTTCGGGCATGCCGCTTCCGGCATAATAATAATGTTGGCCCCTTCGGGCATGCCGCTTCCGGCATAATAATAATGATGTTGGTGTCAACACAACTTAATCCACAAATATCAATACAAAGAAATAATGCTATGGAGTGTAAACATAAATCGTAAATGAAACGAAATAGTAAAATCCCGCACCCCCTTCGGAGTGGTTTTGAAAATCAACTTTATGTTTCCTTTAGTACAAAACTAATTTTTCTCGAAATCATTAGTAAACCATAAACACGTTTCAAGTCAATCCGAGTTAGTATAAGAAAGTTATGGACATTATTCATAATAGAAACTTCCATGAACGTTTCCAAAACAATCCGAGTTAGCATATGAAGGTTAGGAACGTTATTCATTATAAAAACCTCTATGAACATTTCCAAGACAATCCGAGACCATCTATGAAAGTTAGGGACATTACTACTTACAGGACTCTTTAAAAAAAATAAGAACTCTTTATGCTTTGCTTGTTATTCAATCGTACAATAAGCTCACCTATACTAGGTATACTCATATCAAGAAGTGAATAAGAATCATTAACAAGCTCGGAATCAAGAATAGAGTTACCCCAAGATACGTATCATAACTTACTTAGCTCTAGGACATGCCAAAAGAAAGAAAGGGTAAGCCTTACATACCTGTTCCACGTCCTATTAGCTACGCTTAATTGTCCAAGCTCGCTATCGCTAGTCTACATTCAAGAAGATTTACACAATCATCAAAAACATCGTCACACACTTGTCTTAGTCTTTCAAATAAATTCATTTATAATCTGCCGAAATTTCGGCAGCATTTCCCCTGTAAATACAACCATCCCCGAGAATCCAACTCGGCCAATTTATCAACAACAATCCCAATAATCATGCCAACAACATCAACAATCAATTCAAGACGCATTCTAACGTTAGTAACTTTCTTCTACATAATTCGACAACATCCCATTTACATTCAAATCGACCGTATATAGCCAAGCTAACACCAATGATCTCACATTCAAGTGTTAATCCGAAATCCTTCTTACATGATTCAAGAACATTTCAAACAATTCACACAATATTCAAAACAACCCAACCAACATACCACTTCACCCGAAACCTTCCAAATTCGACAAGAACAATAACAACACATTTCCTTTCCTTCCAAATTCATAAACTACACCAACAATCTACACATTAACAACTCCATTCTCATAATTATAAGAAATCATACTAAGGTCACATTAACTTCTTCCACAATCCTTCAACAATTACAACTTCATTTCAAGCCATCAAATCTTCATTTTTATTATGGAATCCACAACAACAACAATCAAAGTACTAAATAAACTCAATTCATCACATCCTACCAATATCACTCCTATTCGGCCACACCATACACATACACATTTCATGAATTTCACCCATTTCTACATACTACAACATTCACAAATCATCCATAACACATGAAAGGGAAGATTAAACCTTACCTTTATCCTTTGATTCCTTCACTCGGCTAGGGTTCATAACTTGCCCAATGGATGCTTTGCTTGCTCCAACAACCGCTCCATGTTAAAGAGGACCTTCCAATTGGTTGGATTGCTAGAAGAGAATAATTTTTCTTGATCAATTCCATGGACATATTTTTTGGAACCATGGCCGAATGGCCCTAATTTTTTTTTCTCCAAGTTTTCTTCTTGAAGTTTCATGAATAATTTGTCTTGCGTGTAAGCTCTTATATATATATATATGTGTGTGTGTGTGTGTGTGTGTGTGTGTGTGTGTGTGTGTGTATAGTCCACACAAGGGTGGCCACATGTCCCCACCCTTGGCTTGAGTCAATTGGCCAAGACTTGGAGTGGAGCCACACCCACACACCACACGGCCAACATGGCCCTTTCAAGAACCTTTTTGAATATTTTGTGAAATTCCCATTTTGCCCCTAGCCTTCAACAATATTACCATGAACCTCCTTGTGAATTTCCCTTTTTACCCTTAGCCTTTCTCAATATTTCTATATTAAAAGACAACTTGTACATTAAAATAATTTCCAGAAAATAGTCTTGCCCTTAACTTACCATGACTACCTTGAAATATCCGGATGTACAAAATACGGGATATAACACCGCTGTGCCTGGGCGGCAACCAATTGCGTCAACAAATGAATAGCTTCGGTCACTTGTTGGCCCGAAGTAACTGGTGGAGGAATTAGGACTGAGGCTCTCCATTGCTCTTCCACCTGGGGCGAGGCCTCATTTTGTGATTCGCCCTCCTCTACATTCAGCGGATGCTCTCTTTCTACTCTCCTTTTTGTCGTAGCTTTGCCTTTCTGGGCGGCGGTAGCTTTTCCCTTTGGCGGCATATTCTGAAATCATAACACACTTTTAGGAGGGATATAATCTTAGGCATGGCTCTATCGCACAATCTCATAAGAAGAAAGATTGTCATTTTCCTAAATGCCCCTGTAGCCTCTTGTTTATTAGCGTGACGCGCTACACACCATAAACAAGACTCTACTAGACACGGCTCGTAGACACTTCCTAGGATGAACTGCTCTGATACCACTTTTGTCACGACCCAACTAGGGCCGCGACGGGTACCCGGAGCTTCCTACCGAGCACCACTCACTCTACTACTCGTCTTACTCGTTTAATGAAATTTTTACCAATTTAGTATACAAATAGTAGGAAAATCACATCTTATATGGGAACATAATTACTTATATACATTTGCCTCTCGGCCATCAAAATAATATATACATATAATGACATCTTATGAGACCATCTGACCCACACTGCGTATCTACGAGCCTCTACTGACATACTGTATACATAGACGGAACAAGACTCCGTCATGCCCAAAATATACATATGTACCAAAAGGAATAATCATGAGCACCTCCGAACAATGGAGCGCTCTCTACCGGCTGACAGCTACTGAGGATCCTGGAACAATCATCATTGCTATATATCACCTTGAAGGAACAATTATTATAAGGTGAGATCAACAACAATGAGTAAAATCAAGAAAATCATGAAATAAGCTCAACAATCTCGTGATAGCATCAAAACCATAAGCTTTGGAATCTCCAAAGATGGAATCATCATCATCATCATTATCATCATAGAAAACATCTATCTTAAGCATCATAAGAAACTTGAGAATCATGAACTTCTAGCTTTTGGGTAATAAGGACGTAATGGAAAACATGTATGGGATCTTAAGAAAAGAATCATGCCTATAGAAAGAAAGGGACTAGCCTTAACTCTAACTACTTAACGCTTGTCCTCCCAAGCTCGTAAATCTACATTCAAGAGAATTCATATTGTTGTTGGCTTATCGTCATATGCTTTTCTTAAGCCTTCAAATTAAATCCTCTTAGAATTTGCCGGAATTCGGGCAGCATCTCCCCTGTTTATATCCCTAGCCCGAAATCACAATACTAAAAAAAACAACAACAATAGCAACACTAATATCAACATAATCATCATAAACATCAATATCAATATGCTCAATAAAACATCCCACACGAGAATTCATATTGTTGTTGGCTTATCGTCATATGCTTTTCTTAAGCCTTCAAATTAAATCCTCTTAGAATTTGCCGGAATTCGGGCAGCATCTCCCCTGTTTATATCCCTAGCCCGAAATCACAATACTAAAAAAAACAACAACAATAGCAACACTAATATCAACATAATCATCATAAACATCAATATCAATATGCTCAATAAAACATCCCACACGATGTTTCCCCAATTTCACAACCAATCACTAGACTTTATGAAGCTTTAACAACTAAATTTTCATGATACAATTTATAATATACATAGTAAAGAATATCCTTACCTCAATAAAGGTTGGTAGAGCTTGAAATCTTATTTATCTTCGGCGGCCTCCTTTGATTCGTCGAGATTCGTTGTTTAGAACAAGAACTACAAGACCTTATACGCTTCCCGATCCTAAATCCCGGGGTTCCACTTGATTTGGGCTAAAATTTTGTGGTGGAAGTTCGGAGAATGTTCTAGGGGATTAGGGAAGGTTTGGGGAGGTGGTTGAATGAAAATAAGGAGTAAATCCCCTTTTTATATTGTCCTAGGGTCGGTTCCGCGCACTCTAGCTGTGCGTTTCTGCTCTGCCAGCCTGAATTGTAACGTCCATAATTCTCTGCTCCGACATTGTATCGATGAGCGGTTTGTTGCGTTGGATACTAGACTTTATGAACTTAAATTTAGGCTTTTGCTTTACTTCAAAACTCGTCATATACTAAAAAATATTCTTTCCCCAAGTTTGCTCATACTTTGTTGTTCAAAATAACGCTCATCTTTTTCCAAAGTCATACTAACTCACTCCTTCCACTCAAGTCCTCATAGGACCTTCTGGAATTCCTCATATGCATCCTTTACTCATAAAATGTACTTAATAATACTTCGTCCCTTATACTCCAAAGTGGTTTTACTTAGCAATAGTTCAACATACTTACGCTCAAATTTGATAAGTGCTTCTCCGTAAGTACGGGGTGTAACATCGAAATAGTCTAGATTCACATAGAGGTTAAGTGCATCCATACAAATGACCCGTTAGAAGTATATCAAGATCGAGACCCATGATCATACACTTTATCTGACGGGGACACAACCTTGGTTCTTTTTAATCATATATTTACAACTCTAAATTTCTAGTAACTTTAAATTAGTCCACAAACCAAAACTCCTATAAAATCCTTTTTATCGAATACACCAGGACCGCAAGATTAGTATAATACTTTTTTAGTAAACTTTTCACACCATATTCTCTGTGGGATTCGACCCCAACCTTGTTGGGTTACTATATTTGACATCGTCCGCTTTACGCTATTATAAGGTGTAATTTAAGCGTATCAGAATCCTCACAAGATTTTGTGACTGGTACATTGACAGTCTGTTCATATAATGTTTATGCATTGACTGATCCGGGGTCCAATTTGTTATATGTCACTCCTTTTACTGCGGGAAAGTTTAGTATAGTGCCAGAATCATTGAGTGAGCCATTTTCTGTGTCCACACCTATTGGTAAACTAGTTATTGCTCGAAAGATTTATCATGGATTTTCAGTAGTTGTTTGTGGTTATCAGACCCTAGGAGATCTTATAGAGTTATAGATGGTCGAATTTGATGTCATTATGGGTATGGATTGGTTAGCTTCTAGTTATGCTAATTGATACAAGCCGAGTTGCCTCAAAGACATTTCGAGGACCGTCCCGTGGAGTCAAAGTTTGGATAATAGCATGGAGAGGACGGATGGGAGATGGAAGAGCATTAAGTGGCCACCGAGCAGGGAAGGCTATGTTTACGAGAGGCCACATTCGGAAATTCAAGATTTCCATCTCCACAAGACAAGCCAAACAAGGCCCTTGCCTCATTAATGCCATTTATGTAATAATAGGGTCTTCTATTATTTAGTTAGTATAAATAGTTAGTCTTTCATTTCATTTAGGGACTTTTGACATTTGGAAGAAAAGATGAGTGATTTTTGAGAGAGTTGTCTCTAGAGAGAGAAACTTGTAGAGAGGCCATGGATGGCTCTTGTTGAACCTTTGATTGTGAGAGGATTGGTTGCTTGGGAATTCAATTCCCTTGAGGTCATCCTAAGAGGTTGGTGCTTGTTTATGCTAATTAATTGAGGTCTTTAGGTTTGATACACCTTTAGGTTGCTTTTAATTCCATTTTCTTGTGTCAATCTATCTATCATTTACTTTCCTTGTCATTTTATTGCTTCCGCGTATCCGTTATTGTATCAATTGGTATCAGAGCTTAGTTTAGGTTTGTTCTACCAAATCTAATCTTGGGTTTTGATTCAACAAAAAAAAAAACCGAAATAAAAAAAAATAAAATAAAAAATCGAATTTTTCTTGTTGATTTTGTTGAATCTAGTGTTAGATTAGAGTTTCTTAGTGTTTCTAGAGTCTAAATCTTCAATTTCGAATCCATTTGGAGTTAGGGTTTACGTTCCACCATTGTTGAGCTTCAAAGCTTCAAGAACTTGAAAGTGGGTCTTGTTGAAGAAGGTAAAGTTAAAGGTTGAAACCTATTGGGCTTGGTTCTCTACATTAAAGAGAACTTAAATCCGAAATTTGAGCCAATTTGGAGTTGATTTGAGGGTGGTTGAATTTTTGAAGTGTTCTTGTGTTCTTGAAGACCTTCAAATCTTCATAAGGAAGAAGACTCTCCAAAGGGACATTTGATCCAAAAGTTGTCAAATATTTCTGATTTTTGCGAAAAATAAATAAATTAAAGTCGCAACAGTTGGCCCATATGCGACACTACATGCGACACATGCGAGTCGCATGTAGCACCTGCGAATCGCGGGTGGTGTCGCATTGAGTGACAGAGAGTTGACCCGTTTGGCTGCATCATCCGCGAGTCGCGGATCACCATCGCAGGTGATGTCGCACCTAGTGACAGCGAGTTGAGCATTTTGGGTGCGTCATCCGCGAGCCGCAGATCACTATCGCGGGTTGCACCTGCGAGTCGCATGTTATGCACAGGTATCGCAGGTTGCGCATTTCAGGTTTTTCCAACTTAAATTCTCTTTGATTTCATTTCTCAAAACAAAAATTTCTTGATCCTTAGTTGATGGTATTGTGTCCCTAATCCTTTGGTAGGGAAAAAAAAAAGTATAGAAATTTAAAAAATTTCATTATTTCAAATTGATACCTTGGATCAATCGGGGCTTCCCGCTCGTGTTTTCAAGTTATCACCTACCCGGACCCGAAATTTTAGTTATTTTCCCGATTTTTGCATTTCATTTTCTTGTGTCTCTTAACTAGTAGCCATTTAGTAGTTGTTCCTACTTGTGTTTGCTAGTTCTTGTGTCCGCATTTCTTTCGTGCCAATTCTTTCGTGCTTTGCTTCGTTTTTGCTTCGTTGTTAATTTCTTGGCTCAAGTGCGTTTGTTTTAATTGAGTCGTCCTCATTCTTCTTGAGTCTACAAGAATCCATTCCGATCTCGAGTAGTAATTGTGCACCTTGCAAGCAACCGAATCCAATCGAGAATCAACATCGGCCAATCCATTTGAGTGGTAAAAGGCAACAGTGTGTGAGTTCATTTGAGTGGTGCTAGCCAAGCACAAACGAGTGTAAACACGAGTGTGGTGAGGTTTCTTTACTACTAACGTGTTTGCTAAGTGTTCTTTGCAGGTACTTCTCCATGGATTCCGATTCATGTGGTGGCGATTATGATTGTTATGACGATAATGGTTGTAGTTATGAAGGGGAGGACTATGGGAGCTATCAAGAGTGTGGCGATGAGGAATATGAGGGCTATATGGGAAATGGTGATTATGAGGAAGTTCGAGGAGAGAATTACCATTTTGAAGGAGAATATGAAGAGAGTGGTACTCATGTGTCTCATGAAGAAGATGGGGATAAAGAAGAAACTTGTTATGCTTCACATGATGAAGGTGAAGGTTCTTGTGCTATACATCACGATGATGAAGACGACTCGAGGTATAACTCTCCTTCACACGTATCTTATGGGTCTTATGGGGAAAATCCTTATACAAATAAGAATTGTGGAGGGTATGTCTATGAAGGTAGTGGAAGTGCTAATGTTGATTACGGAAGGACTTCTAGTGGGCATGTGTATGCTTTTTCTGGTAGTACTTCCTATCCGAAGCAAAGAGGCATGAGTGGGAATGTGAGTACTAGTTGGAGTCGTCCTATGCAAAAGAAGGTGGTTCCAAAGAGGAGATTCATGGAGACCAAGGTGAACCTTTGTGTTAGAGAGGGAATCCTTGTGCTTGATGATGATTGTTACACCAATTTCATCACCCCTCGTGCGGTTGAAGAGTTAAGGCTACCTTGTGTGAATAGGCGAAATCCTTATTATGACGAGGGAGGGTATTGGGTTGATAAGAGAGTGATGGTATCCATTTCACTTGGCGAGTACCAAGAGGAGGTTTGGTGTGATGTTCTTCCAATGGATAATTGTCATGTATGTTTAGGAGTCCCTTGGTTCCAAAAGTATGGAATCCCACATGAACAAGATTGGCATCGATTTGTAGTGGACAAGAAAGGGAAATTTCTCTTTCCATGCATACTTTCTAGGAAGAGTCCAAGTTCGAAAGTGCGAGATACCCATGTGAAATGGCCTACCTTGGCTAAGGAAGCTAGTGGAGGAGAATATGAGAAATGGGAGTCCATAATAGATGAAATCTTCGCTAGCTACAACTACTCACAAGAAATGCAGATGGACTTAGCCGTTCAAACTTTTGACTCAAAGCTTGTCAAATATTGGGAGTATGTGAAATGTTGTGGGAGACAAGTGGGGAGTCCCATCAAGACTTGGGAGGACATTAAAAGGATATTGACAAGCCAATATCCCAAGTCACATGTGAGAAGAAATGAATCTTTGAGGGGTACCTCTTTCGAGAGAACCCCATTCTTGAAGGCAAGGACGGCGACCACAACCATTCTTTCCATTGGTCAAAGGAGCTTGCATGAACACCAAGGTAAGATCACTTATCCTTATACTCCTACATCTTTGTGTGATTTTAATGTCAAGACCAGCATGAAAGTTTGTTTACCTTGCGTTAAGCCTAATGCTTCTTTGCCTTGTATTAATAATGCCATTGTTGAAAGTGTCCCCACACTAGTTGATCCTATTGATGACCGAATCGTTCCTTCTTGTAAGGTCGATTTGTGTCCACCTAGTGTTGACACTGGTGCTTTGAATGATAGTGCATTATCGAATGAAGGTGCTCAAACACTAGTTGATCCTTTAGATGACAAAATTGATTCTTCTTGCAAGATCGATTTGTGTCCACCTAGTGTTGACACTTGTGAATTGATTGGTAGTACAATGTCATGTGGTCATCATGTTAGTAATCCTTGCGAGTTTGACATACTACCAACTAGTGTTGATCAACTTGCTTCTAATGATAATTCACTACTTGAGGATCCTTGTGATGTGTTTAATGTACCTCTAGTTAGTGATAATGTTGATATAGTTGGTCAATTGAAAGAATGTGACATCTCACCCTTATTTGTTTCATGTCAAAATGGGTCTCTTGATCGTACTCTAGTGTCATGTGATAAGACTCCAAGTTGTAGTGGTGATGTGTGTCATGTAGATAGTTATGTGAGCAAAAATACATTGAAAGATAACATTGGTCCTTTTGAGAGTGAAATGACATGCTTTGACTCCTCATTGTTCATTGATTACTCTCTTGTAAAGGATAATGTTTTATTTGAGGATGACATGACTAGTGAGAGTGATGAAGCTAGTGGGGTGTTTGGTAATGCTGAACGTTTAGTTTCCTTTGGAGGCTATAATGTGATATGTAACCCACTATGGGATGAAGACACGCTTTCCTATGATGGAGATCTTCCTTTGAGGAATTGTGATCCATTTGTGGAGAAGGAGAGTGTTACAAAGGAAGGTAATTCTTGTCTAGAAATTGCAAATTCTTCCTTTCATGTTCAACTTCATAGTAACCCCTTGGATAATCTTGTCCTTGAACCGTATGGTGAGGTTACATTGGGGAGTGATATTGATGAGGAAGTCATTTTACGTGATACCTTTCTTTATTACTTGTTTGCATATGATGACATTCTTGAGCAAATAGGGTGTGCATCTTATGTGGGAGAAGGCTCTTATGATCTAGTCGATTGTGTTCTTGACCACACTAGATGGATGTTCGTTCCCTTTGATCCGGGCGACACCTTGTGTGATTTGAGAGCACTATCTTGGGGGAGTCTTTGTTTGAAAAAGGAAGGTGATTCTTGTTGCCTTTCCCGTGATATGTGGGTATCTTTTCCTTTTGACCCCGGTGAAATCTTCACTTTGTGTGAATGGTATCTTTTTACAATTGAGGATTATTTGTGTTTTATGCCAACTTGGTTTCTTGAAATCATTGGTTCTCTGAGAATATCCTCATTTCCTGATCTTTGGGATAGCCAAGTTCTTAGTACTCTGCTTAAGAGCTTATTTTGCTTGAAAATGGTTGATACTTGGCTATATCAAAAATTTGTGCTTACTTGGCATGGTGGTAGGTTGGTCCACCTTAACACTAACCCTCATCCTTTGAGGACTTGGTTTTTGTTTGTCTCCTTTATGGTTTTGCAAGGTATAGATTCGAGGACGAATCCTTTTCAAGAAGGGGAGAATGATACAAGCCGAATTGCCTCAAAGACATTTCGAGGACCGTCCCGTGGAGTCAAAGTTTGGATAATAGCATGGAGAGGACGGATGGGAGATGGAAGAGCATTAAGTGGCCACCGAGCAGGGAAGGCTATGTTTACGAGAGGCCACATTCGGAAATTCAAGATTTCCATCTCCACAAGACAAGCCAAACAAGGCCCTTGCCTCATTAATGGCATTTATGTAATAATAGGGTCTTCTATTATTTAGTTAGTATAAATAGTTAGTCTTTCATTTCATTTAGGGACTTTTGACATTTGGAAGAAAAGATGAGTGATTTTTGAGAGAGTTGTCTCTAGAGAGAGAAACTTGTAGAGAGGCCATGGATGGCTCTTGTTGAACCTTTGATTGTGAGAGGATTGGTTGCTTGGGAATTCAATTCCCTTGAGGTCATCCTAAGAGGTTGGTGCTTGTTTATGCTAATTAATTGAGGTCTTTAGGTTTGATACACCTTTAGGTTGATTTTAATTCCATTTTCTTGTGTCAATCTATCTATCATTTACTTTCCTTGTCATTTTATTGCTTCCGCGTATCCGTTATTGTATCACTAATGTTGGATGTTGGGCGAAGATTGTTACATTCCACTTTCCAATGGAACTAATTCTGGAATGGAAGGGTAATACGGCTTCACTGAGAGGTAGGTTTATTTCCTATCTCAAGGCGAAAAAGATAATTTCGAAAGGTTGTATCTATCATATAGTTCGAGTTCAGAATGCAGAAGCAGAGCTGCCGACTCTTAAGCTTGTTCCTATAGCCAATGAGTTCCCAGATGTATTCCTAAATGAGCTTCCAGGCCTTCTACCGGAGCAAGAGATTGACTTCGCTATCGATGTGCTACCCGATACTCAGCCAATATATGTCCCTCATTATAGGATGGCTCCTGTTGATTTGAAGGAGTTGAAGGAACATTTTAAGGACCTACTGGAGAAAGGCATTATCATACCTAGTACATCACCGTGGGGAGCTCCAGTATTATTCGTGAGAAAGAAAGATGGCTCGCTGCGGATGTGTATCGACTATAGGCAGCTGAATAAGGTAACGATTAAGAACAAGTATCCAATTCCGAGGATAGATGATTTATTTGATCAGTTGCAGGGTGCTAGATGTTTCTCGAAGATAGACTTGAGATCTGGTTATCATTACGTCAGGGTCAGAGGGAAGGATATCCCGAAGACAGCATTTAAGACCAGATATAGTCGTTTTGAGTTTCTTGTTATGTGTCACGACCTAACCCCGTAGGCCGTGACTGGTGCCCGAACTAGGCACCCGTATACCAACCTGTTACATATAACATCAAACTGAAACTACGACAATACAGAAACTTATAAAGGAACTCCAAAGTTCGTAACATCATCATATATATATATATATATATATATATATATATATATATATATATATATATATATATATATATACTTCCAGATCAACGGTCTCCTGAGGAGTCACAACTAATCATGTCATGAAATAATACGCAAGCCGACAAGGGTGCCATCACATATCAATATCGTATGCAAGCCGACAAGGCTGCTACTAGAGACGAACATCATACCACAGCACATCGTATAGACACAGCTGAACAGAACCCATACACAACCGACACATATGTCTACAGACCTCTAAGAGTACGAATAGCAAAATATGACGGGACAGGGCCGCGTCGTACTCCTGGATAGCATATACATATATATATATATCATAAGATTCAAACCAAAAGTCTAGACTCCGAAACAACAGAGCTCTCCAAGACAGCAGAAAGGGAGTCCTAAGGTAGCGGATCACCAAAGCGAGTATCTGCACCTGCGGGCATGAAACGCAGCCCCCCCCCCCCCCCCGAAGAAAGGGGGTCAGTACAGAATATGTACTGAGCATGTAAAGCATGAAATACAGTAAACAAGATCATAACTGAAATAAGGAGTACAGAAAACGAGTACAATAACCAGAATACCAAAATGCTTGCCTTTGAAACATAAATCATGCATGTCAATATCATATATCATATCCGGCCCATTATGGGACTCGGTGAACATGGTCGCCACCGCGTCTTTGGCGCCATAACACAGTATACTCCAGAACACAGCATAACTCCATAACACAGCATAACGTCTTTGGACACGTGCTCCTTTATATTGACTCACCATTTGCTAATTTTTTTTAATTTAAAAATCGGGTGGGGCCCACTAGATGATATAATTAATTAACTTAATTACTTTTAATTAATAACTAATTCCCACTTAACAATCTAATCACAATTAATTAACTCCTAACCTCCAATAACATTTTTACACTAAATAAAATTTACAATTAATTTATATTCTAATTTAAAATTGAAATTTAAAGGTTTCTATTTCGTGTCCGAAAATGACTCCGCCTTTAACTTGAGTCGACTTGCTTGCAAATAATTTGACGTATAAACATACGGGGTATAACATTATGTCCTTCGGATTGACTAATCCGCCAGCTGTGTTCATGAACTTGATGAATAGCATATTCAGATCTTTCTTAGAATTGTTCGTGATTGTGTTTATAGACAACATTCTAGTCTATTCTCGATCAGAAGCTGAGCATACAAAGCATTTTCTTATGGTACTCAGAGTTCTTCAGGTTCGAAAGTTGTATGCTAAATTCTCCCAATATGAGTTTTGGCTTAACTTTGTGGCTTTTCTAGGGCATATTGTATCTGATGAGGGCATAAGAGTTGATACATAGAAGATAGATGTTACACTTTGTGGTTTTGTACTTTGAGATTCGTCGTGTGTCGGTGGTTCTAGTCTTGGATACGTGGGTTATCAAGGTTAGATGAGATTAGATGAGGTGATAGTCTTGGATACGCAGGTTATCAAGGTTAGATAAGTAGGTAAGGAAACGTAAACGTAGGTAAGGCTAACCCTTCTTTCTAAAGGCATGATTTCCTTATTGTGAATCTATTTAAGATATCTGAAATGTCCTATTCCTAGAAATGCTAGAAGCTCATGATTCTCAAAGCCCTCATGATTTTGTTGATCTTGTTTATCGTCGTCGATATCGTCTTATGACAGTAGACCCTCTAGGGAAAGATATAATGATGATGATAATGATGGTGCTGCTCTTACTTATGTATTCCTATGTATATAGATATATATATAAAGCTATGCTGTGCCACCGAGCCTATATGGCCGGGTATGATATCTATTGCGTGTACACCACTGCAGTTGGGTATGGACAACACCGAGCCTTGTTATGGCCGGGTATGGATGACACCGAACCTACATGGTCGGGTATGGTATCATTATATATATATGCATGAAAAGTTTTCTTTAGAAAAAGGTTAAGTAAGCATGATGAACGCCTCAAGAGGTACAAAGGGTCCTTTTATCTTATGTTACTCTTTATGCTTTTATCATGTTACTATTCATGCCTTACATACTCAGTACATTGTTCGTACTGATGTCCTTTTGTTTGTGGACGTTGTGTCCATGTCCACAGGTAGACAAGGAGACAGACCAGACATTTAGGTTGCTTCATCGATGATTTCATATTAGTGCTCCTTTTGATCCGGAGCTGCAATAGTTGGTATTATTCTTTAGTGCACATATATGGGCATGGCGGGGTCCTGTCCCGCCTTTATGATTTTACATACTCTTCGTAGAGGCTCGTAGACAGGTGTGTATAGCTAGATATCTCTCAGCTTTGTCTGCTCATATTTTGTATATCATTTTGATAGCCTTATTGGCTTGTGTATATATAGGAATAGTTAGTGATGTTTATATAAAGGCGCCTACTTCCAATGAAATTCGTGTTATTTGGCGCATGGTAATTATAAGTTACCATGTGGCTCACCTAGATGTGATTATAAGGATATGTTAAGAGGTGCTCGGTAGGTTAGCTCCGGGTGCCCGTCATGGCCCTCTGGTTGGGTCGTGACAAAAGTGGTATCTGAACAGTTCATCCTAGGGTGTGTCTACGAGCCGTCTCTAGTAGAGTCTTGTTTATAGGTATAAAGCGCCCCACACTTATAAATAGGAGGCTACGGGCATTTAGGAACGAATTACCTTATTCCTCATCATAGATCATGCGATAGAGCCATGATATGAGAATTTCCCTCTTTCTTAACCGTGTGTTATGTTTTCAGTGATGCCGGTAAACAGAAAAGCTACAGCAGCCCAAAAGGGCAAGACAGTGGCAGGTAGGAGGAGCGAGCGGGTACCGCCGACCGATATAGAGAAGGGTGAGTCTTATAATGAGGTTCCATCTCGGCCCTCTCACTCAATGCCTGCTTCAGAGGAGCATGAAGGAGCTGAGGATCCAGCTCCAGCACCCTCAGTTCCTTCACCAGATGCCTCCGGCCAAGAGGTGAAAGAGGCCATCCATTTGCTGACTCAGTTAGTCACCGCTCAAGCCCAGCGGCAAGGTACGAGTCATGGTGAGCTGTCAGTGCTAGAGCTCATGATTTTAATAGTTTGAACCCTCCAGAATTCTTTGGGTCAAAATCGGATGAGGATCCATAGAGCTTTATAGATGGAATGTTGAGAACATTACGGTTAATGCATGCTTCTAGAGGTTCATTGGTATACGGTTTGGATGTCTTCTAGAGGAGTCAATGCACCTCCACCGGTATGGCAAGAATTTGTGGATGCTTTTCTCCGACACTAGTTGGCGATAGAGGTTTGACGGGCCAGAGCTGACAGGTTCTTGAATCTTAGACAGGGGAATATGAGTGTAGTAGAGTATAGCCTTCATTTCAATTCTTTGGCTAGGTATGCTCCAGCCATGGTAGCTTATATGGGAGATCGCGTGCACCGGTTTGTAAATGGCTTAGGACCGCATTTGATGGATGAGTGTTTGAAGGCTTCATTTGAGGATGGTATGGATATTTCTCGCATCCAGGCCAATGCCCAGAATTTGGAAGAGAGACAGCAACAGTGAGGGAATGAGCGTGAGTATGATAGGGGTTATAGCAAGAGGGCCAGATGTTACACCTCAGAAAATTTTTTGTTGATGCACAGTTAATAGACTAACGAAGAGCACGAAGTATTCGATATTTCAATGAGTAAGAAATAGCATTTGATGACCCTAATTGAGATTTGCAAAGACATTTGAAGTAAGAGAAGAAAGTTTGCTAAGGTATACGTTATGTATCGGGAAAGATTTACGAGTAACACGTTAATGATGACTTAGTGATGTTCTATAGAAGAGTTATAACGTCCCTAAGATATTTAATGAGGTGTTAAACAAGTGTTAAGAAGGTTCCATGAGGATTGAAGATCAAACGAACGACGGAGATCATTTCACGGAAAATGGGGTTATACGACCGACTTATACGGTCCGTATAAGGGTTCGTATAACACCCAACAGAGATGGTGTTTGCCTGATGGTGAACCACGACCACTTATACGGGCTGTACAATGTTATACGGACCGTATAAGTGTCCGTGGAAGTCCCGATGGGCTTAGTTAAGTTCAAGTACTTAAATGTGACCCCACTTCACTCATTTCATTTTCCACACTTCTCTATCTCTCTCAAGGTTTCTAGAGAGTTCCACACACTTCTTCCATAAGAATTTAAGAGATATTAATGATCAACTTCATCAAACCAAGAGAATCAAGTGTAAGAAACTCATTAAAACTCATCCAGGACAAGAAATCCAAGTTGAGGTGGAACTAGGGTTTTGCTCAAGTGAAGTGTTTCGACTCAAGGTCCATTCCCACACCATATAAGGTAATTTTTATGGTATTTCCATGTTGTTTAAGGTATTGAGAGGTTGAAAGACTTGGATTGTAGAAGGAGATAGGAAATGGGTCATGAATGTGAGAATAATGATATTTTTGAGCAATATCTTTGATTGACTCATGATCTTGATATGTAGGGATTATGATTATGTTATAAATGACATTAAGAACATGGGATAAACATTGTATATGGATGAATTTAATAGTGTGCTATGACCATGGATATGGATGATTTGAAGTGAATTGAGAAATATGGATAATGTAGGTGAATAAAGACTATTGTTATGATGTATTGATGTTTGGGAGTTGAGATATGATATGGGGGAAGTCGTATAAACAAAGGAGATGCTGCCCAATTTTATCTAGCTTTAATCAAGTATGCCGAGCTATCGATTTTCTAATGTTAGTATAACTCTAATGAAGGTAGAAACGTGAGCATTGAAGGAGAATGTTCAAGCGATAGAATAGTTGAATGAAAAGGTATGTAAAGCTAACCCTTCTTTCAATAAGGCATGGTTCTTTGGCCATATATCTATTCTTTCATGAGCCTATGATGTCCTCCAAATGATTCTATCTTTAAAGCTACTAAAGCGCACAATTCTCGTTGTGTTGTGATTCTATGAAATTCCTTATATGATGAGTGATCCTTTAAGGATAGATATAATAAAACGATGATAGGAATGGTGTCAAAGACGCTTACGAGCTCTTATGTATATATGTTATGTATGACTATTATGTAACCCCGAGCTTATATGGCCGGCTATGATATGTACTGCACACGCACCACTGCAGATCGGTACGGATAACCCTGAGCCTTGGTAGGGCCAGGTATGTATAATCACTGAGCCTTGTCATGGTCGGGTATGTGAAACACCGATCCTTCATGGTCGGGTATGCTATGAATATGAATATTTAAATGAATACGAATACGATTATGAATATGAATATGTAAATGAGTACGGATACAAATACAGATACAGATATAGATGTATGTCCACAACCACACATTAGAAATGGAATGTCCCTATGAAATACAAGTGTTTATGACGATGGTTCTTCTACCTCCCATCTTATGCTACTTCTTATGTTGTTTATTATGCTTCTATAATGATGTTGATCATGCTTTACATACTCATTACATTTATCGTACTGACGTCCTTTTATTTGTGGACGTTGCGTCATGCCCGCAGGTGGCCAGGGAGATAGGCTTGATGCATAGCTTTATTACTCAGGAACTACGTAGCGGAGCACTATTTCATTTGGAGCTATAGCTTTTGGTATCTATTCTTTTGTATACATACTTATGGGCATGGCGGGGTCCTGTCCCGCCTATATGATATGACATACTCTCCTTAGAGGCTCGTATACATGTGTATATGGTTAGATGTATTTGGCCCTGTCGGCCTATATCTTGAATATCATTTTGTTAGCCTCGCCGGCTTATGTACATTGTTGTGGGCATAGTTGTTGATGGTGATATAAATGTATTGTTGCCCAATGAAAATAGTATGATTGATGGATAGAAAGCATGATTTAGCTATGTGGCTCACCTAGATGTAAATGTGTATGCACGTTAAGGGGTGCCCGGGTGGGATAGTACCGGGTACCCGTCATGGCCCTCCGGTTGGATCGTGACAAAAGTGGTATCAGAGCAGTTCTGTCCAGTAGAGTCTTGGTTATTGGTGTGTTGCATGCCACACTTATAAACTCAGTCCTCTATTCAGTGCCTATTTCTGAGGAGAATAAGGGAGCCTCAGCCCCAGCTCCAGTACCTCCAGCTCCTCCACCGGATGGTTCGGGCTAAGATATAAAAGAGGCCAATCATTTTCTTACTTAGTTAGTTGCTGCCCAAACTCAACGGCAAGGTACAGGGCAAGGTGATAGGGCTGTTAGTGCAAGGGCCCGTGTTTTCATTAACTTGAACCTTCCAAAATTCTTTGGATCAAAGCCGGATGCGGACCCTCAGAATTTTATTGATGGAATATTGAGGACATGTCGGTTAATGCATGCTTCGGACATTGAATCGGTGGAGTTAGCCTCCTATAGATTGAGGGATGTCGCGATTCATTGGTACACTGTTTGGATGGCTTCGCGGGGAGCCAATGCACCTCCCCCGGTATGGCAAGAATTTGTAGATGCCTTCCTCCGACATTATTTGCCTCCCGAGGTTCGGCGAGCTAGAGCCGATAAGTTCTTGAATTTGAGGCAAGGAAGTATGAGTGCTTTAGAGTATAGTCTCCGCTTCAATTCTTTGGCTAGGTATGCTTCAGCTATGGTAGCCGATATGGGTGACCGAGTGCACCAATTTGTGAAAGGCCTAGGGCTACATTTGATGGATAGGTGCTTGACTGCATCCCTTTTGGACAACATGGATATTTCACGCATTCAAGCCCATGCCTAAAATTTAGAGGAAAGCCAACAACAACAAAGAAGTGAGCGTGAGCATGATAGAGGGTATAACAAGAGGGCTAGATCTTCGGGTCCGATGAGTGAGTTTAGAGGCAGGCACAGATAGCAGTTTTCTAGGCATTCAGGCCATTCTATGACTAGTGCGCCTCCATAGTTTACAGGCCAAATATTTGATAGATCTACTCATTTCGAGCTGAGTCAGAGTTTTTTCGGTTCTCAGTTCACGGGTGATTCGGGTCAGGCAAGGCCACCCATACCACGATGTTCCTAGTGTGGGAAGTTACATTGGGGTCAGTGCCGATTAGGTTCAGATGTTTTCTATTCATGTGGTCGGCCAGGCCATATTATGCGTGATTTCCCCTCAGTTAGTGGTAGAGGTTGGACCTAGCCTTCAGGGTCGGTGGCCGGATCTTCATCATCTATACGGCCTATGGGGCTAGGTTCACATGCGCCAATCGGCCGTGGTAGAGGCAGAGGGAGAGTCCCCAGTTCTAGCGGTCCTCAGCACTGTATTTAAGCCTTGGCTGGACGCCAAGATGTTGAGTCTTCTCCTGATGTTATCATAGGTATATTATCGGTATTTTCTCATGATGTATATGCTTTGATAGATCTGGGCTCCACATTGTCATATGTTACTCTATATATTGCGGGTCGGTTTAGAGTCGAACCAGAGTCGATCAAACCTTTTGAGGTGTCTACACCCGTTAGTGGATCGGTAATAGCTAGCCGAGTATATAAAAATTACATAGTTATGATTTGTGACCATCATACTATGGTTGACTTGCATAAGTTAAAAATGGTGGATTTTGATGTTATTATGGGCATGGATTGGTTGGCTTCTTGCTATGCCAATGTTGACAGTAGAATGAAAATGGTTCCTTTCCAATTTCTGGGAGAACCAGTTTTAGAATGGAAAGGGAATACTGTGTCACCAAAAGGTAGATTTATTTCCTATATAAAGGCAAGGAAGATGATCACAAAAGGTTGCATTTATTATCTAGTTCGGGTTCAAGATGTAGAAGCTGAACCGCCAACTCTTCAGTCAGTTCCTGTAGTGAATGAGTTTCCTAATGTATCCCGGAAGAACTTCCAGGACTTCCTCCGGAAAGAGAGATTGATTTTGCTATTGATGTGTTGCCGGACACCAAGCCTATATCTACTCCACCTTACAGAATGGCTCCCGTAGAATTGAAAGAATTGAAGGAGCAATTAAAGGACTTGCTTGAGAAAGGCTTTATTAGGCCTAGTTCTTCCCCGTGGGGAGCACCCGCATTGTTTGTCCGAAAGAAAGATGGCTCCTTGCGAATGTGCATTGACTATCGACAACTGAATAAGGTGACGATTAAGAATAAATATCCTCTTCTGAGGATTGATGATTTATTTCACTAATTACAAGGCGCCAAATGGTTTTCAAAGATAGATTTGAGATCCGGGTATCATCAAGTGAGAGTTAGGGAGAAAGATATCCCTAAGACAGCCTTCAGAACAAGATATGGCCATTTTGAGTTCTGGGTGATGTCATTTGGACTAACTAATGCACCGGCAGTATTTATGGATTTGATGAACGATGTGTTCAGGCCCTTTCTAGATTTATTTGTGATTGTATTCATTGACGATATCTTGGTGTATTCTAGCTCCGAGGCAGAACATGTGGATCATTTGCGTACTGTCCTTAGAGTTCTTCAAACTCGAGAGTTATTCGCAAAATTTTCTAAGTGTGATTTTTGGTTGAACTCAGTGACATTTCTGGGGCACATTGTTTCAGCTGATGGTATTCGGGTAGATAGCCAAAAGATTGAGGCCGTGAAGACTTTGCCAAGGCCACGACTCCTACGGAGGTTCGTAGCTTTCTGGTCTTAGCAGGTTATTACAGGAGATTTGTAGAAGGGTTTTCTTCTATTTCCGCGCCACTCACAAAGCTGACCCAGAAATCAGCGAAGTTTCAATGGACAGATGCTTGTGAACGTAGTTTCCAAGAGCTAAAAGATAGATTAACTTCTGCCCCAGTCCTAAC
Organism: Lycium barbarum; assembly: GCF_019175385.1. Taxonomy (NCBI): domain Eukaryota; kingdom Viridiplantae; phylum Streptophyta; class Magnoliopsida; order Solanales; family Solanaceae; genus Lycium; species Lycium barbarum. Next base: position 75,724,786 of record NC_083341.1, read on the forward strand.
TTGCTAAAAGATTATGATGTTGATATCCTATATCACCCCGGAAAGGCAAATGTTATGGCTGATGCTCTTAGCCGTAGATCTATGGGAAGCTTGTGTGATATTTGGCCAGAGAAAAGAGAAATGGCTCGTGAGCCCCAGCAGTTAGCTAGCCTAGGAGTCCGAGTAGTGGACTCAGGTAACATGGGAGCTACCATTCAAAATTTAGCAGTCTCGTCGCTAGTAGTGGAGGTGAAAGAGTGACAATATGAAGATCCCATGTTAATGCATTACAGAGATACACTCTCTCAGAAAGAGAAGTCATCATTTGAGGTCTCAGGAGATGGAGTTCTCCGATGCCGAGGCAGATTATGTGTTCCTGATGTGACAGGATTACACCACCAAATATTGAGAGAAGCTCATTGCTCCCGTTATTCTGTCCACCCCGGGGCAACGAAAATTTATCATGATCTTAAATCTATATATTGGTGGAATGGAATGAAGAAGGATATAGCGGAATTTGTAGCTGAATCTCCCAACTATCAACAAGTGAAAATCGAGCACCAAAAGTCGGGCAGATTGTTGCAAGCTATAGAAATTCCAATTTGGAAGTGGGAAGTAATTAACATGGACTTCATTACAGGCTTACCCCGTTCTCGACGTAAGTATGACTCTATATGGGTGATTGTGGATAGGCTCACGAAGTCAGCTCATTTCTTACCAGTCAAAACTACATATGTGGCAGAAGATTATGCAAAGCTTTATGTTAAAGAGATAGTGCAACTTCACGGTGTTCCAGTATCTATTATCTCTGATAGAGTGACTCAGTTTACATCTAATTTTTGGAAGTCCTTCCAAGAGGGTTTGGGGACTCGTGTGAGCCTTAGCACAACATTTCATCCGCAGACTGACGGACAAGCTGAGCGTACCATTCAGACTCTCGAGGATATGCTACGGGCATGTATGATGGATTTTGGAGGTAATTGGGATGATCACTTACCACTTATTGAATTTGCTTATAATAATAGTTATCATTCTAGCATCCAAATGGGACCGTATGAGGCTTTATATGGGCGAAAGTGTTGATCCCCAATTGGGTGGTTCGAAGTAGGAGATACTCAATTGATAGGGCCAGACTTGGTCCAGTAAGCCATAGAGAAAGTTAAGCTCATACAAGATCGGTTATTAGCAGCCCAAAGTCGTCAAAAGTCCTATGCGGATAATCGTCGAAGGGACTTAGAGTTCCAAGTGAAAGATTGGGTATTCTTAAAAGTGTCGCCAATGAAGGGTGTAAGGATATTTGGCAAAAAGGGGAAGCTTAGTCCTCGGTACATTGGGCCTTATGAGATTGTGCGCAAGGTAGGAAAAGTGGCTTAGAAGTTAGATCTACCTCCTGATCTGGAGTCAGTTCACCCAGTTTTCCATGTTTCGATGCTTCATATTTGTGTTGGAGATCCTACTAGGATCGTGCCAGTAAATGATGTTCAAGTGACAGAAAAGTTGACTTATGAAGAGGTACCCATTGCCATATCAGATAGGCAAGTACGGAGGCTTAAAAACAAAGAAGTGGCCTCAGTAAGGTTTTGTGGAGAAACAATAACCGAGAAGAAACGACATAGGAAGCGAAAGAAAATATGAAATCCAAGTACCCGCACTTATTTCAACCCCCGGAAGAGATCCAAGATGAGACATCAAGATCATGAGGTATGTATGTTTTCCTTTTTATGCATTTGGGTCGTGTGTGGCCAAACTTTATTGCTATGATGTTGTGGCCCTGTGAGGCATTGTTATTATAGGCTGTTGTGACAGGATGGTAGTGCCATATTACAGGGGAAACTCTCGCGAAATTTTTATAGAATCCCCGAGCACCTAACATTCGAGGACGAATGTTCTTAAGGGGGGAGAATGTTACACCTCGGAAAATTTTCCGTTGATGCACAGTGAATAGACTAACGAAGAGCATGAAGTATTCGATATTTCAATGAGTAAGATATAGCATTTTGTCATGACCTGATTAGGGGCCGTGACGGGCACCCGGGCTAACCACCGAGCACCACTCGTCCTGCTACTTATCATGCTCATTAAACGTTCCTTTATCAGATTCATACTCAAATTATAAGGAAATAATCTTTCATTTGAAAACATGAATACTTTTATATACACACGCCTCTCAGCTATCAAAATGATAATATACACACATATACATATGTACGGTAGTGACCTTGTGAGATCATATAACCCACACTGCATATCTATGAGCCTCTACTGGAGTGCTAGACTTAAGGACGGGACAAGACCCTGTCATGCCCAAATTATATATGTACACAAAAGAATAATCATAAGCACCTCCGAACAATGGAGTGCTCTCAAATCAGCTGCTAGCTCCTATGAGTCTGGATCAGGATCACCTCCCTGTCTACCTGTGGGCATGAACACAGCGTCCAAAGAAAACAGACGTCAGTATGAACATTGTACTGAGTATGAGAGGCATAAACAATAATAAAACATCAATGAAGTGAGGAGGTATCAAATGAAGAGCAATATGTAACTGAACTCATGAAAGAAATAACACATGCTGACTTACTCATACTCATCATCATATCATATATGCATAAATGTATAAGCTGCCCGTCCATATCAGATCGGTGTGATAATCAATAACATTAGCCTGCGTCCAGGCCTCCCGCTTCCAGGGTATAAGCTGCCCACTATAGTGGTGTGTATATTTGCCCGACCATATAGGTACGGTGTAATATCATCATTATATGCTCATCATAATATAATCGTCATAATATGCTCATCATAGTATACTCATCATAATACATGCATGAAGACTCAAGGACAACTATACTTTATCGGGGTGATATAAGGTCGTGATCCCCCGATTTCATTATGGAGCATTCACAAGCATTCTGCCTCACCTTGAAGGAAGTAGTATATAAGGTGAGTGTGTACAATCCATAACATACGTAACTTAATGGTATTCTGCCTCACCTCGAAGGAAATGATGTATGAGGTGAGTGTATACAACCTACGACATCATTAGCGTTATAGGGACGTCATATCATGAACTCTAGAATCTTTAGACTCAAGCTTATCATCAACATTATTGGACTCATAACATGTCTTTTATCTCATGTAGCTATTCATGATCATAGACTCTTGACTTTACGGTATATATAGAGAATTCATGGAGAGAAAAGAGAATCATACCATCAGATTCATGCCATAGAAAGAAAGGACTAGCCTCACATACCTTTTACGTTTAACTAATCTATCGTTCGCTTGTTCTCCTTCAATGTCACGTTTCTACCTTCAAGAGAGAATTTGCATTAACGTTAGTCAATCGACTATAAGAACGTGTCGCTATTTCTAGGGAAAATTGGGCAGCATTTCCTTTGTTTCTACTACTTTCCCCACATTCTATATCAACTCCCAAACGCTCACAGCAACATTCACAATATCATAAACGACAAGCATCATTCATTTATATTATCCACATTTCACAATTTCACTTTAATTCATCCATAATCATGACCATAGTTCACTATCGTGTTCTTTCACATATAATACTCATTCCATGTTTTACATGTCATTCATAACCTATTTACAATATCAACATGTCCATTTTCATGATTCATTCCAACTACTACTCAACAATGTCACTGTTCACACTTTCATGACCCATTTCCTATATCTTTCTACAATACAAGTGTCTCCACTTCTCCATACTTTAAATAACATGCAAATACCATAAAACTTACCTTAGATAGTGTAGGAACAAGTCTTGAGTGGTATTACTCTTCTTGCACCAAAACCCTAGTTCACCTCTCTTGAAATTTCTTGACTTGGATGAACTTTGATGTGTTTCTCACACTTAGTTTTGTGGATTTAATGAAGTTGATCTTAAATTTTCACTTGGATTCTTGTATTGGAAGAGTCTGGAAAGTTCAAGAGAGCTATTGGGTCTTGGAGAGAGAAAACGGAATGAATTAAATGAACTTGGGTCATTATTTTATAAATGCAAAAGCTGTCACGACGTCATTATACGGAAAATTATACGGTCCGTATAAATTTATACGGTCCGTATAATTGACCGTAAAACTGCTCCAGTAAGTGTCTCATTCTGTGTCACTTTGACAGCACATTATACGGGTCGTATAATTTGACCGTGAAATCGACCCTTCAGCAACTTCATTTTGTGACAATCCTACAGTCCATTATACGGGCCGTATAACATTATACGGTCCGTACAATCGACCGTATAACCCATCCTTTCATTGATCTTTTTCTTGCCACTTTATTTGCTCTCCAACCCATAGGGAACCTTCTTAGCACTTGTTTATCATTTCATTGACATTCTAAGGGACGTTATAACTCCTCTTCAAGGCACCATTTAGTTAACATTAACTCAGTACTCGTAATTTCTTTCCAATACACATCGTATGCCTTCCCTTCTCTCGGCAAACTTTCTTCTCTTATCTCATGCCTTTGAAATCTTAATTAGGGTCGTCAAACGTCATTCCTTTCTTATTAAAATATCGTATACTTGTATTCTTCGTTCGTCTATTCACTGTACGCAAAAGGGGAATCTTCCAAGGTGTAACACATTTGATGACCCTAATTGAGATTTGCAAAGACATTTGAAGTAAGAGAAGAAAGTTTGCTAAGGAAGGCAAGGTATACGTTATGTATCAGGAAATATTTACGAGTAACACGTTAATGATGACTTAGTAATGTTTTATAGAAGAGTTATAACGTCCCTTAGATAGTTAATGAGGTGTTAAACAAGTGTTAAGAAGGGTCCATGAGGATTGAAAATCAAATGAACGACGGAGATCATTTCAAGAAAAATGGGGTTATACGACCGACTTATATGGTCCATATAACATTATACGGTCCGTATAAGGGTTCATATAACACCCAACAGAGATGGTGTTTGCCTGATGGTGAACCACGACCACTTATACGGGCCGTACAATGTTATACGGACCGTATAAGTGTCCGTGGAAGTCCCGACAGGCTGAGTTAAGTTCAATTACTTAAATGTGATCCCACATCACTCATTTCATTTTCCACACTTCTCAATCTCTCTCAAGGTTTCTAGAGAGTTCCACACACTTCACCCACAAGAATTTAAGAGATATTAATGATCAACTTCATCAAACCAAGAGAATCAAGTGTAAGAAACTCATTAAAACTCATCCAGGACAAGAAATCCAGGTGGAGGTGGAACTAGGGTTTTGCTCATGTGAAGTGTTTCAACTCAAGGTCCATTCCCACACCATATAAGGTACGTTTTATGATATTTCCATGTTGTTTAAGGTATTGAGAGGTTGAAAGACTTGGATTGTAGAAGGAGATAGGAAATGGGTCATGAATGTGAGAATAATGATATTTTTGAGTAATAGCTTGGATTGAGTCATGATTTTGATATGTAGTGATTATGATTATGTTATAAATGACATTAAGAACATGGGATAAACATTGTATATGGGTGAATGTAATATTGTGCTATGACCATGGATATGGATGATTTGAAGTGAATTGAGAAACATGGATAATGTAGGTGACTAAAGACTATAGTTATGATGTATTGATGTTTGGGATTTGAGATATGATATGGGGGAAGTTGTATAAAAAAAGGAGATGCTGCCCAATTTTATCTAGCTTTAATCAAGTATGCCGAGCTATCGATTTTCTAATGTTAGTATAACTCTAATGAAGGTAGAAACGTGAGCATTGAAGGAGAACGTTCAAGCGATAGAATAGTTGAATGAAAAGGTATGTAAAGCTAACCCTTCTTTCAATAAGGCATGGTTCTTTGGCCATATATCTATTCTTTCATGAGCCTATGATGTCCTCCAAATGATTATATCTTTAAAGCTACTAAAGCGCACAATTCTCGTTGTGTTGTGATTCTATGAAATTCCTTATATGATGAGTGATCCTTTAAGGATAGATATAATAAAACGATGATAGGAATGGTGTCAAAGACGCTTACGAGCTCTTATGTATATATGTTATGTAGGACTATTATGTAACCCCGAGCTTATATGGCCAGGTATGATATGTACTGCGTGCGCACCACTGCAGATGGGTACGAATAACCCTGAGCCTTGGTAGGGCCAGGTTTGTATAATCACCAAGCCTTGTCATGGCGGGGTATGTGAAACACCTGTCACGACCCGACTAGGGGCTATGACGGGTACCCGGGGCTAACCACCGAGCACCGCTCACACCATTACCCATCGTACTAATCCCGCGTTCATTCATTAATCTTATACTCCAATCATAGGACAACCATTTTTCACTTGGAAACATAACTACCTTTATATACATAAGCCCTTCGACTATCAAAATAATGTACATATAATAAGGACATCGTGAGACCATGCTACCCATGCATACGTATCTACGAGCCTCTACTAGAGTACTAGACATATGGACGGGACAGGACCCCGCCATGCCCTACATACATATACACAACACAATAAGCAATGGCACCTCCAGAATAATGGAGTGCTCTCAAGGCCTGCTAACTGCTCCTACGAGTATGCATCTCCTCCCTGTTTACCTGTGGGCATGAACACAGCGTCCAAAGAAAACGGACGTCAGTACGAACTATGTACTGAGTATGTAAGGCATGAATGAAATGAACATAATAGAGAAATCATAAGACATAAGATGAAGACATAACCTGCTTAACCTTTAAGAGTGGATGCATTTCATACATATAACATATATAATCGTAGTACATATATCGTCATAGCACATACATCACCATATCGTATATATACCATCATTGTTAACCTGCGTCTGGGTAACCATCATATGCCGCCCACTAGTGGTGTCATGCCCGGCGCTCTAGGCTCGGTGTAAACATAGCAGTCTGCCTTAGCGGTGACATGCCCGACCATTTAGGCATGGTGGAATCATATGCAGCCTGCCTTCGCGGTGACATGCCCGGCCATTTAGGCACGGTGGAATCACATCGTCATATACCCATCGTGAGCACATCATAGACTTATCATTACTATACATCTCATATGCATATCATGACCTTATCATAACTAGCATCACTATATCTTTATCATCAAAACATACATTAGAAATTGAAGACAACTATGGCTATGTCGGGGTGACATAAGGTCGTGAACCCCGATTACATTATGGAGTAATCATAATCATCATATCTCACCTTGAGGGGACTAACATTTTAAGGTGAGTGTACACAAGGAAAAGCATCAATGGAACCATACTTAGGATCATTAACCTCATGGACATCGTACCTCACTTTAAGATTCTTTATATTTACTCATCGTCATCATTATCATCGTATTCATGACAAATTTCTCACCTTTATCTCATAAAAAGCTCTTTATCAACGTTGACTCATAGTTCCCGGAATGTAAGAAAGTCATGGACAGGTAGGGAATATAATATCATAGGAATCATAGAAGGATCATTAGCTTCGTAGGAATGTCATATCATGAGCATTAGGACTTCTAGACTTAGATTCATCATCAATATTGTCATGCTCGTAACATATCACTTTTCTTTATCTTGTATGAAGCTTTTTATAATCGTAGACTCATAATTACCGATATGTAGGAAAATCATAGAAAGATAGGAGGATTCATCCCATAGGAGTCATGCCTTAGAAAGAAGGGACTGGCCTTACATACCTCTTTCGTTTAACAATTCCATCGCTTGATTGTTCTCCTTCAATGCTCACGTTTCTACCTTCAAGAGAATTCGCATTAACATTAGCTAATCGATTATATGAATGTGCTTACTAAAGCTAGAGAAAATTGGGCAGCATTTGCTTAGTTTATACAACTTTCCTCATATCATATATCAATTCCCAAACGTCTGTAATAATATTCACAACATTATAACCAACAATCTTCATTCATCTACATTACCCATATTCCACAATTTCACTTCAATTCATCCATAATCATGGTCGTAGTATACTAGTATGTTTTCTCACACATAATACTTATCCCATGTCCTTAATATCATTTATAGCATAATCAGAATCACAATAAATGAAGAATCATGATTCATCCCAAGCTACTACTCAAAATCTCCTTATTCTCATCTTTATAACCCATTTTCTATCTCCTTTAATAATCTAAGTCTTTCAACCTCTCTATATCTTAAACAACATGGAATGATCATAAAACTTACCTTAGATAGTGTGGGAGTGAGCCTTGAGTGGAAAGACTTCATTTGAGCCAAAACCCTAGTTCCTTTCCAATGGAATTTCTTGACTTGGATGAACTCTAATGAGTTTCTTACACTTGATTTCCTTGGTTTGATGTAGTTGATCTTTACTCTCTCTTGGATTCTTGTAGGTGAGTGTGGAGAAATGTTCTAGAGAGTTCTAGAGAGAAGGGGAGTGAAGGGGAAATGAAATGAAATGAACTTGATCCCCTTATTAATTATACACAATCTATCCTGTCTTGTTTCTACGGACCAACATACGGTCTGTATAAATTATACTGACTGTAGGTCTAGCCGTAGATTTGGTCCAGTGAATGCTGCCAATCTGGGCTAAATATACGGCCTAACATATGGCCAGTATGTTGGTCCGTATAATGCTCAGCTATTCCGATTTCGTTCTCGTCGACTCGTTTGATCTCCAATCCTTATGGAACCTTCTTAACACTTGTTTAAAACCTCATTAACAATCTAAGGGACGTTATAGCTCTTCTCCAAAACATCATTAAGTCATCATTAATTCGTTACTCATAAATTATTTTCGATACATAACGTATGCCTTGCCTTTCTTGGCAAACTTTCTTCCATTGCCTCGAATGCCTTCAATATATCAATTAGGATCATCCAATGCCATTTCTTACTTATTGAAACATCGTATACTTCGTGCCCCTCGTTAGTCTATCCATTGTGCATCAACGAAATTTTTTTCGAGGTGTAACATTCTTCCCCCCTTTAAAAACATTCGTCCTCGAATGTTAAGCTATCGGGGATTCTATGAAAATTTTCGCTAGATTTATCCCTATAATATTGCACTACTATCCTGTCACAATAGTCAAAAATAACACTGCCACTCAGGGCTACAACACCACAACACACAATATGGCCATACACGACCAAAAGCATTAAAAGTAAGGTATTGCATTGCATACCTGGGGCAACAGCGTTTCATCTGGAACCTCCTTTGGGAGCCATCATTTTAATCCTCTAACACACACTATCTATATCATTCCTTTTGAATAGCTGAAAATGAGTTTTTTTTCTTCTTAGTAATGACTCTCGGGTGCAATACTTCCCCGATTCCTCAGAAATATCCTTTCAAAAGATATAAGTGAGTCACTTTCCTGATATAATCCTCGTTGATACTCAGACTCATCAGTCCTTTTTCTTGCTCAATAATGGTATTAAGTTCCACATGGATTACAAATCTCTTCCATTTCTCACTTCTTCCATTTGACCCTGATAATGGTGTTAATTCACATCTGTAGAGTCTGGATAAATTCAGTCCGAGGTGTCCTGTCGTAGGTGTCCGTCGTCGACCCATCAAAGGCCTCATAATTTTTGAGAATTTCATAACCCTTTGGTAACTATCGAAAATTTGCTATAACCATAATGGTACAAAAATGAAAATTCCAAGGCGTAATATTCCTTTGGTAAAAGCCCCCCTTCATTCAGTGATCTTATTGTATTCGTAAGTTGTCACACCCCAGGGCTACCGTAGGAAGCATATAGCATGTACTTATATCATATTCCAAGTAATTGTCCTATTTATCCTTAACGATAATCCCAACTCAACATTTCCACTCAATTCACTATATATTTTCATTCAACTGACCCGGAGTATCATGACCACACTATTCTTGTTTACCTCTTACTCCTCTTTTTAAGTACCCACTTGGTTTCATTGGCAACATATAAATACTTGCAAGTTACATAATCGTTCTTGCGTGATTTGTGTACATACACATCTATTCATATACATGTATCCATAGCCGTATACATATTCATGTCCATATTCATACCCATAGCATACCCGACCTTGAAGGTTCGATGGTTTTCGCATACCCGGCCACGACAAGGCTCGGTGTCATACATACCAAAACTCTTTTGTCTATCTGTACTAACTTATGTCGTCATGCTCTCTTCCTTCCTTTATTTTTTTTCTTGATTATCATATCTTATGTTCTACTATAGAAAACCTTAGGTCCCTTTCTTAATTGTCGCTTATAAATCGCAATATCATTAACAACGACTCTACTGTTAGTCGTTGTTCAATGTCACGTGCTATTTGCTTTCAATGTCACGTGGTTCAAGGTCTTCGAGAATGATTTCCAGTACAGTCTCAGATGCCTGCTCAATTTGTGTTTGTTTATTTACTAGTTATTAGACTCATTTTTGCGTAACTCTCACTCTTTGTTTTAAAGTCTATATCTGTCACATCTTAGGGTCCATTGTTTCAATCTCTACACTTGTATTCTCTTTACTCGCTTCCCCCCTTTAAGGGTTTTACTTGTGCCATTCTCAAATCTGTTGCCTCACCTTAAAATCTTGAATTCATATATCCCTTACTATACTACATCTTATTCATGTCGTTTCCCATAATCTATAGCTACGATAATTCATGTCTGAAGTCTTAACATACTCATGTTGTAATTTTGTAATCAAGTAATACAATCGACATAGCAATCCGAACAAAGATGTATTTTACTTAGCTCATCTGGTAGTTATGAGTCAATGTCTAAATCCGCTCCAATTAAAAACTTTTGTCCCATAGGGATGCTCACAATAGTAGTATGTCTAGTTATCCATACCATCCATGCAATGTGATGAAAGATGAAGAAGATCAAGAAATCCAAGAAAATCAAGAAACACAAGATTGAAATTCAAGAAAAAGAAAAGCCCAAGAAGCTCAAGTTTGAAGATTATTTCCCATTCTTGTTTCTTGAATCCTTTTCTAAATAGGTTTCTTGTTTCTTGATTTATATTATAGTAGGATTTAATTTCCTATCATTAGTAGGATCTTTATTCTAGTTCTAGTAGGATTCTTGTTTTCTTTATTCTTTTCCTTATAGAATAGGGATTTTACTTTCCTTGTTTTTAGCTATTTCCTTTCTAGAGTAGAATAGGGATTTGTAGTCATAAAAGAAGAGACTAAAGGGTTCTCATTACTTGTAAATATACTATTCACGTTTTTGAGCATAAACCCTAGTTTGCAATAGAGTTATTTTCTCTATTTGGTCTTCTTTATCCTTGTTTTTGGTTCCAAGCAAGGTGGTGATAGTCTTTATCTTGTTTTCAATAGCGTGTGGTGTTTCTTTATCACGTAAGTTGATTTCAAGTGGTGACTTAGGAACTTTATTTGTTCTTGATCATTCAAGAACGCGTTTCTTGATTAAAATTCGTTCTAGTTCATACCCAAAACCTTAATTTTCTTTCCATCGTGCCGGCCTCAATACTTACTTGATTTAAACGATTCAATAGTTATTTTTATAGTTCCGATTGTCATCTTTCACATAGCTTTTGAATCACTTTAATCCAACGCCTATAACTTGAGATACGCCCGATTCTTGAATCTGCCCATCAAATCGCTTCAAGAACAAGCCTGGTCGATTGGTTCTTTGTTAACTCGAAGAATCACATCAATTTGGTATCAGAGCACAGTTGAGTGATTTCATGGATTATATGCAAGAAAGAGGAGGACGTTTGGTTCAAGAAGATGAAAAACTATGGAAAAAGGAATCTCTTTTCCGCACTAGATGTACCTCCCATGATAAGGTATGTTCGGTAATCATTGATAAAGGAAGTCATGTTAATGTTGTTTCTGAAGAGATGGTTTCTAAACTTGGCTTGTTAACAAAACTTCATCCATATCCTTATAGCATCAAATTTGAGAATGATGATGGTGGTTTAGAGGTAACTCATCAATGCCTAGTTTCTTTTTCTATTGGCAAAATATATAATGATCTTGTTTGGTGTGACAACAAAGATGGATGCTTGCCACTTATTACTTGGAAGACCATGGGTGTATGAAAGGTGTGCTAACTATGATGAATATCGTAATACCTATTCTTTTACAAAGGATGGACGGAAAATTAAGTTGGTTCCCTTGACTCCCGAAGATGTTGCTAAAAACTCCAAGTATGTTGATGATTCTTTTGTGACCAAATTACAAATCATTGGTCCCATAAATATGGAACAGAAAACGGAGGAGAAGAATGAATTGGATCCACAAGTTGAGGATTTACCTCCAAAGTTTGATGAGGATCCATTGGAGCATCCAGCTATTTGTGAGATTGAGTTTCCACAAAGGGATTTCAAAAAGAATACAGATTTTGTTTCTTACTCCACACCAACCAAAGTAACGGATTGCATAGGACCAATAGTCTATGAAGATTTGGAAGAGAAAGAGAATAAGTTGCTAAAAAAGGAGTTTATGAATGAGAGTTTAATTTATTATCTAATTCGAGCAAGATTTATTCCTCAAAGGGTTGAATCTTTGCAAGAAAGTGTAGATTTAATATCTCTCAATTTCATTGAGGTTAATGGCTATAATCATGTCAAATATGAGAGCATCAAAATCATCAAGGAGCTCATAAGCAGACATGATTTATTCTCTAACCCTGATCCAAAGGTACATGAATTTGATTTATTTAAACGTTTTTGTGGCACTAACTCAGATTTTGCATACAAGTATCGCATCGACACGGGAGTATTCAAGATTCATGAAGATCGGTTTAAGATGATAGGTTTGAGAAATTATGGAAAAAAGTTAATACTAAGAAAGTGGGATTTAGTTCGGCCATATGCAAAGTTTTCTTTGAACATGATGAAGCTCTATGAAAAGTTAGAAAAATGCAACTTAGAGCTTGGTGAGTATGGATTGTTCCCAAATTTTTTTTTGGCTAATCTTTCACCGTTTATGGAGCCTTTAGACTCGAGGATGAGTCTTTCTCAACAAGGGGAGAATGATGAAAGATGAAGAAGATCAAGAAATCCAAGAAAATCAAGAAACACAAGATTGAAATTCAAGAAAACGAAAAGCCCAAGAAGCTCAAGTTTGAAGATTATTTCCCATTCTTGTTTCTTGAATCCTTTTCTAAATAGGTTTCTTGTTTCTTGATTTATATTATAGTAGGATTTAATTTCCTATCATTAGTAGGATCTTTATTCTAGTTCTAGTAGGATTCTTGTTTTCTTTATTCTTTTCCTTATAGAATAGGGATTTTACTTTCCTTGTTTTTAGCTATTTCCTTTCTAGAGTAGAATAGGGATTTGTAGTCATAAAAGAAGAGACTAAAGGGTTCTCATTACTTGTAAATATACTATTCACGTTTTTGAGCATAAACCCTAGTTTGCAATAGAGTTATTTTCTCTATTTGGTCTTCTTTATCCTTGTTTTTGGTTCCAAGCAAGGTGGTGATAGTCTTTATCTTGTTTTCAATAGCGTGTGGTGTTTCTTTATCACGTAAGTTGATTTCAAGTGGTGACTTAGGAACTTTATTTGTTCTTGATCATTCAAGAACGCGTTTCTTGATTAAAATTCGTTCTAGTTCATACCCAAAACCTTAATTTTCTTTCCATCGTGTCGGCCTCAATACTTACTTGATTTAAACGATTCAATAGTTATTTTTATAGTTCCGATTGTCATCTTTCACATAGCTTTTGAATAACTTTAATCCAACACCTATAACTTGAGATACGCCCGATTCTTGAATCTGCCCATCAAATCGCTTCAAGAACAAGATCCTGGTCGATTGGTTCTTTGTTAACTCGAAGAATCACATCACAATGTCACTTTCCCTCTTCTTCGGTGCTCAAAGTTCACTTGTAACGTCATCTTTGTTTTACAGGGCCTAAGTGTCATGCGCAACAATCGACATAGCAATCCGAACAAGGATGTATTTTACTTAGCTCATCTGGTAGTTATGAGTCAATGTCTAAATCCGCTCCAATTAAAAACTTTTGTCCCATAGGGATGCTCACAATAGTAGTATGTCTAGTTATCCATACCATCCATGCAATGTCACTTGCCCTCTTCTTCGGTGCTCAAAGTTCACTTGTAACGTCATCTTTGTTTTACAGGGCCTAAGTGTCATGCGCAACTAATACCCCTTATGCCTCATACTCTTTTACTCTTGTGTTGCACTCAACATTGATTTCAAAACCAATCATAATCATATTGTATTTGTCGTTGATGATAGCTTTGCTCTATCGCTTTATCGTCATACGGTAAACTCATAACTCATGGCCACCTTTTTCTTTTCAACTCATTACTTCAAATACTTTACTCATTCTAACTTGGTATAGGATATTTGTAGGAGATGCATATTCCTTTAATCATAACACTACTTCTTAAGCGCGCATACTTTGCGGCGCATTTTCCTTCTCTTTCTATTCCCATTCTTATTCCTTTACATTCCTTCCTCCTCAATTTATCTTATTTCCTCCCGTTTATAATCAATCCTTTATTCTTCACACAAGGAACCCTATTCTTAACTTAGTACCGCTTTGTCCTTTAGAATATACTACCTTTGTACTATCCATTCTTTGCTTCCAAAACTTATTCTTGTTCATTCTGATCATCCCCTCTCATCCTTATTGTGTTGATCCTTTTCCTAACAATCGTCCTATTTCGTTATTCATCTTTTTGTAGTCTTGGTCTTTTACATCCAACTAAAGATATCACTCATGCTCTCGATTATACAAATCACAAACTACTACTACTTTTCCATATCAAATTTCTCTGATTCCTTTTTCAAGTTTGCTTGCTATCATTTCTGTCATTGCGAAACCTCTATGCTGGATTTTTCTAACAAGGTCTTATAAGCTTTCTTATCTACTGTCCCATGGCTCGCTTGCTGGTTTCACACTTGCATTCATTCTTTATGCACCGGCAGTATTTATGGATTTGATGAACGATGTGTTCAGGCCCTTTCTAGATTTATTTGTGATTGTATTCATTGACGATATCTTGGTGTATTCTAGCTCCGAGGCAGAACATGTGGATCGTTTGCGTACTGTCCTTAGAGTTCTTCAAACTCGAGAGTTATTCGCAAAATTTTCTAAGTGTGATTTTTGGTTGAACTCAGTGACATTTCTGGGGCACATTGTTTCAGCTGATGGTATTCGGGTAGATAGCCAAAAGATTGAGGCCGTGAAGACTTTGCCAAGGCCCACGACTCCTACGGAGGTTCGTAGCTTTCTGGTCTTAGCAGGTTATTACAGGAGATTTGTAGATGGGTTTTCTTCTATTTCCGCGCCACTCACAAAGCTGACCCAGAAATCAGCGAAGTTTCAATGGACATCTGCTTGTGAACGTAGTTTCCAAGAGCTAAAGGATAGATTAACTTCTGCCCCAGTCCTAACTTGCTAAAAGATTATGATGTTGATATCCTATATCACCCCGGAAAGGCAAATGTTATGGCTGATGCTCTTAGCCGTAGATCTATGGGAAGCTTGTGTGATATTTGGCCAGAGAAAAAAGAAATGGCTCGTGAGCCCCAGCAGTTAGCTAGCCTAGGAGTCCGAGTAGTGGACTCAGGTAACATGGGAGCTACCATTCAAAATTTAGCAGTCTCGTCGCTAGTAGTGGAGGTGAAAGAGTGACAATATGAAGATCCCATGTTAATGCATTACAGAGATACACTCTCTCAGAAAGAGAAGTCATCATTTGAGGTCTCAGGAGATGGAGTTCTCCGATGCCGAGGCAGATTATGTGTTCCTGATGTGGCAGGATTACACCACCAAATATTGAGAGAAGCTCATTGCTCCCGTTATTCTGTCCACCCCGGGGCAACGAAAATTTATCATGATCTTAAATCTATATATTGGTGGAATGGAATGAAGAAGGATATAGCGGAATTTGTAGCTGAATCTCCCAACTATCAACAAGTGAAAATCGAGCACCAAAAGCCGGGCAGATTGTTGCAAGCTATAGAAATTCCAACTTGGAAGTGGGAAGTAATTAACATGGACTTCATTACAGGCTTACCCCGTTCTCGACGTAAGTATGACTCTATATGGGTGATTGTGGATAGGCTCACGAAGTCAGCTCATTTCTTACCAGTCAGAACTACATATGTGGCAGAAGATTATGCAAAGCTTTATGTTAAAGAGATAGTGCAACTTCACGGTGTTCCAGTATCTATTATCTCTGATAGAGTGACTCAGTTTACATCTAATTTTTGGAAGTCCTTCCAAGAGGGTTTGGGGACTCGTGTGAGCCTTAGCACAACATTTCATCCGCAGACTAACGGACAAGCTGAGCGTACCATTCAGACTCTCGAGGATATGCTACGGGCATGTATGATGGATTTTGGAGGTAATTGGGATGATCACTTACCACTTATTGAATTTGCTTATAATAATAGTTATCATTCTAGCATCCAAATGGGACCGTATGAGGCTTTATATGGGCGAAAGTGTTGATCCCCAATTGGGTGGTTCGAAGTAGGAGAGACTAAATTGATAGGGCCAGACTTGGTCCAGTAAGCCATAGAGAAAGTTAAGCTCATACAAGTTCGGTTATTAGCAGCCCAAAGTCATCAAAAGTCCTATGCGGATAATCGTCGAAGGGACTTAGAGTTCCAAGTGAAAGATTGGGTATTCTTAAAAGTGTCGCCAATGAAGGGTGTAAGGATATTTGGCAAAAAGGGGAAGCTTAGTCCTCGGTACATTGGGCCTTATGAGATTGTGCGCAAGGTAGGAAAAGTGGCTTACAAGTTAGATCTACCTCCTGATCTGGAGTCAGTTCACCCAGTTTTCCATGTTTCGATGCTTCATAAATGTGTTGGAGATCCTACTAGGATCGTGCCAGTAAATGATGTTCAAGTGACAGAAAAGTTGACTTATGAAGAGGTACCCATTGCCATATCAGATAGGCAAGTACGGAGGCTTAAAAACAAAGAAGTGGCCTCAGTAAGGTTTTGTGGAGAAACAATAACCGAGAAGAAACGACATAGGAAGCGGAAGAAAATATGAAATCCAAGTACCCGCACTTATTTCAACCCCCGGAAGAGATCCAAGATGAGACATCAAGATCATGAGGTATGTATGTTTTCCTTTTTATGCATTTAGGTCGTGTGTGGCCAAACTTTATTGCTATGATGTTGTGGCCATGTGAGGCATTGTTATTATAGGCTATTGTGACACGATGGTAGTGCCATATTACAGGGGAAACTCTCGCGAAATTTTTATAGAATCCCCGAGCACCTAACATTCGAGGACGAATGTTCTTAAGGGGGGAGAATGTTACACCTCGGAAAATTTTCCGTTGATGCACAGTGAATAGACTAACGAAGAGCATGAAGTATTCGATATTTCAATGAGTAAGATATAGCATTTTGTCATGACCTGATTAGGGGCCGTGACGGGCACCCGGGCTAACCACCGAGCACCACTCGTCCTGCTACTTATCATGCTCATTAAACGTTCCTTTATCAGATTCATACTCAAATTATAAGGAAATAATCTTTCATTTGAAAACATGAATACTTTTATATACACACGCCTCTCAGCTATCAAAATGATAATATACACACATATACATATGTACGGTAGTGACCTTGTGAGACCATATAACCCACACTGCGTATCTATGAGCCTCTACTGGAGTGCTAGACTTAAGGACGGGACAAGACCCCGTCATGCCCAAATTATATATGTACACAAAAGAATAATCATAAGCAACTCCGAACAATGGAGTGCTCTCAAATCAGCTGCTAGCTCCTATGAGTCTGGATCAGGATCACCTCCCTGTCTACCTGTGGGCATGAACACAGCGTCCAAAGAAAACGGACGTCAGTATGAACATTGTACTGAGTATGAGAGGCATAAACAATAATAAAACATCAATGAAGTGAGGAGGTATCAAATGAAGAGCAATATGTAACTGACCGTGACTCATGAAAGAAATAACACATGCTGACTTACTCATACTCATCATCATATCATATATGCATAAATGTATAAGCTGCCCATCTTAGGGTCCATTGTTTCAATCTCTACACTTGTATTCTCTTTACTCGCTTCCCCCCTTTAAGGGTTTTACTTGTGCCATTCTCAAATCTGTTGCCTCACCTTAAAATCTTGAATTCATATATCCCTTACTATACTACATCTTATTCATGTCGTTTCCCATAATCTATAGCTACGATAATTCATGTCTGAAGTCTTAACATACTCATGTTGTAGTTTTGTAATCAAGTAATACAATCGACATAGCAATCCGAACAAGGATGTATTTTACTTAGCTCATCTGGTAGTTATGATTCAATGTCTAAATCCGCTCCAATTAAAAACTTTTGTCCCATAGGGATGCTCACAATAGTAGTATGTCTAGTTATCCATACCATCCATGCAATGTCACTTGCCCTCTTCTTCGGTGCTCAAAGTTCACTTGTAACGTCATCTTTGTTTTACAGGGCCTAAGTGTCATGCGCAACTAATACCCCTTATGCCTCATACTCTTTTACTCTTATGTTGCACTCAACATTGATTTCAAAACCAATCATAATCATATTGTATTTGTCGTTGATGATAGCTTTGCTCTATCGCTTTATCGTCATACGGTAAACTCATAACTCATGGCCACCTTTTTCTTTTCAACTCATTACTTCAAATACTTTACTCATTCTAACTTGGTATAGGATATTTGTAGGAGATGCATATTCCTTTAATCATAACACTACTTCTTAAGCGCAATGCACTTTGCGGCGCATTTTCCTTCTCTTTCTATTCCCATTCTTATTCCTTTACATTCCTTCCTCCTCAATTTATCTTATTTCCTCCCGTTTATAATCAATCCTTTATTCTTCACACAAGGAACCCTATTCTTAACTTAGTACCGCTTTGTCCTTTAGAATATACTACCTTTGTACTATCCATTCTTTGCTTCCAAAACTTATTCTTGTTCATTCTGATCATCCCCTCTCATCCTTATTGTGTTGATCCTTTTCCTAACAATCGTCCTATTTCGTTATTCATCTTTTTGTAGTCTTGGTCTTTTACATCCAGCTAAAGATATCACTCATGCTCTCGATTATACAAATCACAAACTACTACTACTTTTCCATATCAAATTTCTCTGATTCCTTTTTCAAGTTTGCTTGCTATCATTTCTGTCATTGCGAAAACTCTATGCTGGATTTTTCTAACAAGGTCTTATAAGCTTTCTTATCTACTGTCCCATGGCTCGCTTGCTGGTTTCACACTTGCATTCATTCTTTATTCATATAGAACATGTCACATCTTTAGTCGCTTCCTCACTATACTTTACTTACATTGTATTACAGTTCTTGCCACGCTCTCATTATATCTCGATCATAATTGTTACACCTCGAAAAAATTCCCATCAACGTACAGTGAATAGGCCAACGAAGGGTATGACGTATACGATATTTTGATAAGTAAGAAATAACATTTGAAGACCCTAATCGAGATTTCAAAGACATTTAAGTTAAGGGAAGAAAGTTGTTAAGGAAAACAGGCTAAATGTTGTGTGTCGGGCAAGAATTTCGAGTATTGAATTAATGAGAGTTTAAAGACATTTTGGTGAAGAGTTATAACGACCCTAAGATTGTTAATGAAGTGCTAAACAAAGATTAAGAAGGTCCCATAAGAATCGAAGATCGAATGAAGTGACGAGAAAGATCAGTG
Organism: Lycium barbarum; assembly: GCF_019175385.1. Classification (NCBI taxonomy): domain Eukaryota; kingdom Viridiplantae; phylum Streptophyta; class Magnoliopsida; order Solanales; family Solanaceae; genus Lycium; species Lycium barbarum. The sequence continues at coordinate 75,744,424 of NC_083341.1, forward strand.
GAAAGGTGGGTTATACGGTCGATTATACGGACCGTATGATGTTATACGGCCCGTATAATGGACCGTAGAAGTGCCACAAAATGAAGTTGCTGAAGGGTTGATTTCACGGTCGTATAAAATTATACGGCCCGTATAATGTGCCGTCAAATTGACACAAGAATGGGTGATCACTGGAATAGTTTTACGGTCAATTATACGGACCGTATAATTGCCCGACGGATCATATTTTAAGTCATTAAAAAGGGGACCCAAGTTCATTAATTCATTTCATTTCCACACCACTTCTCTCTAGAAACCGCTAGAATATTCCCCACTCTTCATCCACAAGAAAACAAAGAAAATCAAAGATTAATGTCAAGAATTTAAGTGAATCAAGTGTATGTAGAACCTGGAATGAGTATTATATGTGAAAGAACACGATAGTGAACTATGGTCATGATTATGGATCAATTAAAGTAAAATTGTGAAATGTGGATAATGTACATAGACGATTGTTGTCTAATATATTGTGAACGTTGTTATGAATGTTTGGGAGTGGATATAGAATATGGGAAAAGTTGTATAAACGAAGAAAATGCCGTCCAATTTTCTTTAGCGTTAGTAAGTCCGTTCTTATAATTGTTAGCTAAAGTCAGTACGAATTCTCTTGAAGGTAGAACGTGTGCATTAAAGGAGAACAAACAAGCGATAGATTAGTTAAACGACAAAGGTATGTAAGACTAATCCCTTCCTTCAAAGTCATGAATCCTTCAAGCTTTCCATGATCCTCCAATATGATGGAGCTTATGAGTCCATAGATATACAAAACTACATACGAGTATGATAATGATGAGGATGAGTAAAAGTATAGAGATTCTAAAGTTCAGGATATGATGCTCCTATAACGTTAATGATGTCATTATTGTTAACACTCACCTTATATACTATTTCCTTCAAGGTGAGGCAGGAAACTCATAAATGTTCATAATATAATCGGGGGTTCACGACCTTACGTCACCCCGACATAGCCATAGTCGCTTCAAAATTTAAATGTATGCTCCTAATGATAAATGTGAAATGATGCTAAGTCATGATATGTCTATAAGATGATCTATAATGCTAGCTTATAATATGCCTATGTTATGTATGAAAATGCCAAGCTATGATAAGATTATGATATGTTCATGAGATGTGTATTAATGATGGGTTATGATTGACTACATGACGATACGATTCCACCGTTCCTAAATGGCCGGGCATGTCACCGCTAATGCGGGCTGCGTATGATTCCACCGTGCCTAAATGGCCGGGCATGTCACCGCTAAGGCGGGTTGCTATGTTTACACCGAGCCTAGAGGGCCGGGCATGATCACCACTAGTGGGCGGCATATGATGGTTACCCGGTCGCGGGTTAACGATGAGGATTGTGATGTGATGATATATGTAATGTGATGACATATGTACCATAATTATGTACGAAATGTATGTGCCTATGAAACTTATTAAGGTTACATATTTCTATTATGGCTCATGATCCTACTATTATATTTGTTTTATTCCTGTCTTACATACTCAGTACAATGTTCGTACTGACGTCCGTTTTCTTTGGACGATGTGTTCATGCCCACAGGTAGACAGGGAGGTGAGCTCGACCCAGACTCGTAGAAGCGGTTAGCTGATTGCAAGCACTCCTTTGTTCCGGAGGTGCTTGATTATTCTTTTGTGTACATTTGTATATGTTGGGCATGACGGGGTCCTGTCCCGTCCATATGTCTAGTACTCTAGTAGAGGCTCGTAGATACGCAGTGTGGGTTGTATGGTCTCACGAGATTGCTACTACGTATATATATTATTTTGATGGCCGAAAGGCTTATGCATATAAAAGTATTTATGTTTTCAAATGAAAGACGATTTTCTTGCAATTTGGGTATGAAATTGATAAAGGAACGTTGAATGAGTATAATGAGTAATAGAACGAGCGGTGCTCGGTGGTTATCCCCGGGTACTTGTCGCGGCCCCTAGGCGGGTCGTGACAATAATCAATGCTATAAAGTTCCACTTCTTTACCTCGTTTGCAAGCCTGCTCGTAAAATAGAATAAACCTTGCGAAGTAAGCATACCCAACTTGTTACTCTTTCTAATCAGTCCTATTGCACTTACCATATAAGTTGTTTTACCAATGGATTCACATTCGTTATACCCCTTCTTATTTCATACCCCTGGCTCAGTCATGCTGTTACTTTATTTTGCTAATAAACTTATCGTATCTTACTCGTGCTTATCCATCCAATCAATACTCCAGTATCTCACTCTATTGGAGTTACCATTCCTCTCCTATGTTTTGTTTTAGCACTACTACCAGTCTCCCTAATTTACTCTAGCATTTCTTTTTACCGTATCAATGTCGATCTTATAATTACCGTTACTATCAATTCAATAGTATTTACCTTATCTCTTGTAGTTGTTAACGATACTCCTAACTTAATCTCATCCTGCCATTACTTTTTGCACAACATCGTTTCCCGTTAGGACATATTACAAGCTTATATCTTATCTCCTTTAGATTCTAGGAAAATTTTGGTGGAGTTTCCTCTATATTTCTTACTATCCCAAAACCTGCACGCAGCAAATACCAACAATGCCTCACAGGGCCAATATATGTGTACGACATATCTCAGCCACACAAGGCTCCCACTTTCAAGTAAAAGCACAAAGATGTCGAAACTTACCTCATATATCACACTTCGAGATGTACCTGATCCTTTAGCGATCTGCCTTGTTATCCCTTCCTATTTACTTTCCCTTTCATCCTTCAGCTTTACATTTCAATGACACCTCAATATTCTTACCTTACTCGACACACATCTTTCGTACCGTCGTTTACCTTTGTTATGATTCATTCAATTTGTTTAGTTCACAAACTTATAACTGAACTTATCATCAAGAGATACCTTTAGTCAATTCCTCTGTTGTAGTTACATCGACTTACATCTATGACAACCAATCCATAAACAAGACTCTACTAAACACGGCTCGTAGACACTTCCTAGGACTGAACTGCTCTGATACCACTTTTGTCACGACCCGACTAGGGGCCATGACGGGTACCCGGGGCTAACCACCGAGCACCGCTCATACCATTACCCATCGTACTCATCACACGTTCATTCATTAATCTTAGACTCAAATCATAGGACAACCATTTTTCACTTGGAAACATAACTACCTTTATATACATAAGCCCTTCGGCAATCAAAATAATGTACATACAATAAGGACATCGGGAGACCATGCTACCCACGCATACGTATCTACGAAACTCTACTAGAGTACTAGACATATGGACGGGACAAGACCCCGCCGTGCCCAACATACATATACATAAAACAATAAGCAATGGCACCTCTGGAATAATGGAGTGCTCTCAAGGACTGCTAACAACTCCTACGAGTCTGCATCTCCTCCATGTTTACCTGTGGGCATGAACACAGCGTCCAAAGAAAACGGACGTCAGTACGAACTATGTACTGAGTATGTAAGGCATGAATGAAATGAACATAATAGAGAAATCATAAGACATAAGATGAAGACATAACCTGCTTAACCTTTAAGAGTGGATGCATTTCATACATATAACATATATAATCGTAGTACATATATCATCATAGCACATACATCACCATATCGTATATATATCATCATCGTTAACCCGCGTCCGGGTAACCATCATATGCCGCCCACTAGTGGTGTCATGCCCGGTCCTCTAGGCTCGGTGTAAACATAGCAGCCCGCCTTAGCGGTGACATGCCTGGCCATTTAGACACGGTGGAATCATATGCAGCCCGCCTTCGCGGTGACATGCCCGGCCATTTAGGCACGGTGTAATCGCATCATCATATACCCATCGTGAGCACATCATAGACTTATCATTACTATACATCTCATATGCATATCATGACCTTATCATAACTAGCATCACTATATCTTTATCATCAAAACATACATTAGAACTTGAAGACAACTATGGCTATGTCGGGGTGACATAAAGTTGTGAACCCCCGATTACATTATGGAGTAATCATAATCATCATATCTCACCTTGAGGGGACTAACATTTTAAGGTGAGTGTACACAAGGAAAAGCATCAATGGAACCATACTTAGGATCATTAACCTCATGGACATCGTACCTCACTTTAAGATTCTTTATATTTACTCATCGTCATCATTATCATCGTATTCATGACATATTTCTCATCTTTATCTCATAAAAAGCTCTTTATCAACGTTGACTCATAGTTCCTGGAATGTAAGAAAGTCATGGAGAGGTAGGGAAAATAATATCATAGGAAACATATAAGGATCATTAGCTTCGTAGGAATGTCATATCATGAGCTTTAGGACCTCTAGACTTAGATTCATCATCAGTATTTTCATGCTCGTAACGTATCTCTTTGCTTTATCTTGTATGAAGCTCTTTATAATCGTAGACTCATAATTTCGATATGTAGGAAAATCATGGAAAGATAGGAGGATTCATGCCATAGGAGTCATGCCTTAGAAAGAATTACTTTCCATAGAAATCATGCCTTAGGAAAATCATGGAAAGATAGGAGGATTCATGCCATAGGAGTCATGCCTTAAAAAGTCTAGCCTTACATACCTCTTTCGTTTAACAATTCCATCGCTTGATTGTTTTCCTTCAATGCTCACGTTTCTACCTTCAAGAGAATTTGCACTAACATTATCTAATCGATTATATAAACGTGCTTACTAAAGTTGGAGAAAATTTGGCAGCATTTTCGTAGTTTATACAAATTTCCTCATATCATATATTAATTCCCAAATGTCTGTAATAATATTCACAACATTATAACCAAGAATCTTCATTCATCTAGATTACCCACATTCCACAATTTCACTTCAATTCATTCATAATCATGGTTGTAGTATACTAGTACGTTTTCTCACATATAATACTTATCCCATGTCCTTAATATCATTTATAGCATAATCATAATCACAATATATCAAGAATCATGACTCATCCAAAGCTACTACTCAAAATCTCATTATTCTCATCTTTATAACCCATTTTCTATCTCCTTTCACAATCTAAGTCTTGCAACCTCTAAATATCTTAAACAACATGGAATGATCATAAAACTTACCTTAGATAGTGTGGGAATGAGCCTTGAGTGGAAAGACTTCACTTGAGCCAAAACCCTAGTTCCTTTCCAATGGAATTTCTTGACTAGTATGAACTCTAATGAGTTTCTTACACTTGATTTCCTTGGTTTGATGAGGTTGATCCTTACTCTCTCTTGGATTATTGTAGGTGAAGTGTGGAGAAATGTTCTAGAGAGTTCTAGAGAGAAGGGGAGTGAAGGGGAAATGAAATGAAATGAACTTGATCCCCTTATTAATAATACACAATCTATCCCGTCTTGTTTTTACGGACCAACATACGGTCCGTAAAAATTATACTGACCGTATGTCTGGCCCTAGATTTGGTCCACTAAATGCTGCCAATCTGGGTTAAATATACGTCCTAACATACGGCCAGTATAATTTATACGGCCAGTATGTTGGGCCGTATAATGCCCAGCTATTCCGATTTCATTCTCGTCGACTCGTTTCATCTCCAATCCTTATGGAACCTTCTTAACACTTGTTTAACACCTCATTAACAATCTAAGGGATGTTATAGCTCTTCACCAAAACATCATTAAGTCATCATTAATTTGTTACTCATAAATCATTTCCGATACATAACGTATGCATTGCCTTTCTTGGAAAACTTTCTTCTATTACCTCGAATGCCTTCTAAATCTCAATTAGGATCGTCCAATGCTATTTCTTACTTATTGGAACATCGTATACTTTGTGCCCCTCATTAGTCTATCCACTGTGCATCAACAAAAAAAATTCTGAGGTGTAACAACACAGATCCTTCATAGTCGGGTATGCTATGAATATGAATATGTAAATGAATACGAATACGATTATGAATATGAATAGGTAAATGAGTACGGATACGAATACGGATACGGATATAGATGTATGTACACAACCACACATTAGAAATGGAATGTCCCTATGAAAGACAAGTGTTTATGACGATGGTTCTTCTACCTCCCATCTTATGCTACTTCTTATGTTGTTTATTATGCTTCTATAATGATGTTGATCATGCTTTACATACTCAGTACATTTTTCGTACTGACGTCCTTTTGTTTGTGAACACTGCGTCATACCCGCAGGTGGCCAGGGAGATGGGCTTGATCCATAACTTTATTACACAGGGACTACGTAGCGGAGCTCTATTTCATTCGGAGCTATAGCTTTTGGTATCTATTCTTTTGTGTACATACTTTTGGGCATGGCGGGGTCCTGTCTCGCCTATATGATATGACATACTCTCCTTAGAGGCTCGTAGACATGTGTATATGGATAGATGTATTTGGTCCTGTCGGCCTATATCTTGAATATCATTTTGTTAGCCTCGCCGGCTTATGTACATTGTTGTGGGCATAGTTGTTGATAGTGATATAAATGTATTGTTGCCCAACGGAAATAGTATGATTGATGGATAGAAAGCATGATTTAGCTATGTGGCTCACCTAGATGTAAATGTGTATGCACGTTAAGGGGTGCCCGGGTGGGGTAGCACCGGGTACCCGTCATGGCCCTCCAGTTGGGTCGTGACACCAGATCCTCAGGTCCTGTTAGTGAGCTTAGAGGAGGTCAGAGGCAGCAGTATTCTAGACACTTAGGCCATTTAGCGACTAGTGCACCTCTATGATTTATGAGCCGGAGATTTGATCGCCCTACTAGCTTTAGACCGGGTCAGAGTTTCAGAGCTTCGGGTTCTCAGTATAGGGGTGATTCAGGCCAGACGAGACCATCTTTACCGTGATGTACTCAGTGCGGTAAGCTGCATTGGGGACAATGCCGATTAGTTTTTGATGTTTGCTATGCTTGCGGCCAGTCAGGCCATATCATGCGGGAGTGTCCATTCTGAGGTGGTAGGGGTACGGTTCAGCCCACAGGATCAACAGCTGGTTCTACATCATCTATACGCCCTCCGGGGCAAGGCTCACAGACCCCAGTAGGTCGTAGTAGGGGTAGAGGAGGAGCATCTAGTTCGAGTGGTCCTCAGCATCGTGTTTATGCACTGGCTGGGTGACAAGATCTAGAGTCCTCCCCTGACGTTGTCACAGGTATATTATTAGTATCTTCTCATGATGTGTATGCATTGATTGATCTAGGTTCTACATTATTATATATTACTCCTTACGTTGCCGATCGATTTGGGGTGAAACTTGACCCAATTAAACCTTTTGAAGTGTCTACACCTTTCGGTGACCCAGTAATAGCTAAGCCGGGTTTATAGAAATTGTGTAGTTGTAATTTGTGATCATCATACTATGGCTAATCTACATGAGTTGAAAATGGTAGATTTTGATGTCATTATGGGTATGGATTGGTTGGCTTCTTGCTATGCCAATGTTGATTGTAAAACAAAAATGGTTCGTTTTCAATTTCCAGGAGAACCAGTTTTAGAGTGGAAGGGAAATACATCGTCTCCGAGAGGTAGGTTTATTTCCTATCTCAAGGCAAGGAAGATGATTGCTAAAGGTTATATTTATCATTTAGTCCCTGTTCAAGATATAGAAGCCAAATCGCCGGCTCTTCAGTCTGTTCCAGTAGTGAATGAGTTTCCGGATGTATAACCGGAGGAGCTTCTAGTCCTTCTACCAGAGCGAGAGATTGATTTTGCTGTTGATGTGCTACCGGATACTAAGCCCATATCAATCCGTCCTCATAGAATGGCTCCTGCAGAGTTGAAAGAGTTGAAGGAGAAATTGAAGGACTTTCTTGAGAAAGGCTTTATTAGGCCTAGTTCGTCGCCGTGGGGAGCACATGTATTGTTTGTAAGAAAGAAATATGACTCCTTGGGAATGTGTATTGATTATAGGCAGCTGAATCGGGTGACGATTACGAATAAATATCCGCTTCCAAGGATTGATGATTTAAATGATCAATTGCAGGGTGCCAAATAGTTCTCAAAGACAGGCGGGACACCGGATCTTTGCCTACGGGATTTCTCACCGCCACCACTCAGGGGGACCCGTGGAGTCCATGCACTCACTCAATCAACGATTCCCGAACTAACATCGGACATCGGCCATCTCACGTCAATCGAGTAAAATCGAGCCCAGCTCATCTCGTGTTTCATCAAATATCATCAGTATCTCATTAGTGTATCATGAAAATGAGAGTGCGTGCAATGCATGGATCAACATCAGTAATCATGCTCAATATCACAATTACCATCAATAGGTACGCAAACAATATATCGGAATCACAAATACCAACAGTGAGTATGCTAACAATATATCCGAATCACAAATACCAACAGTGGGTATGCCAACAATATCATACTCAAGATGATAAACAAAATTCAACATCTATCAACAATTCATGGCATCAAGCCAACACAATAGAACAATCAAATCACAAAATAACAGGGTGGCTATCCCCAAACACATAAAAGGGTCCAACCTAAGGTAATATCCAACCCGACTTCATACCAGAAGGTTCACATGCTGTCTCTGATAATATAATCTAAATATATATTTCGCTACACGAAGTCTCACAAAGTGTAAGCCATAACCTACCTAGATGGCCGAACCGCAACACTAACAACTCACTTTTTTGCCTTGCCTTTCCTCTGAACCTCAGAACCAAACTAGTCTAAGCATAATTGAAATCTAAATTAGAAATTATGAAGAATGATACTAATATTGTCACTATTCAATTTAGGTACTTCTAACCCTAAAAATTGGGGAAACGGGCCCACAATGGAAAAAAAAGGAAATTCAGAAGTAAAATATCAAATTGAGCACTAGGTGAACATAACCCAACCACTAATTACTAAATTAACTCATAGATTTACCCAATTTCACAATTGAAGCAAAACCCCCAATTTGGGAATAAGCCCTAACTCTTTGAATCCGAAATTCAACACTAGAAATGGAAGATATATGATTAACAAGCTTAGATTCATAAAAATCTGACATAAACCCCATCAATTTTGTCATTAATAAGCCTAGAGAAAATGATCATCAAAACCCTCTTGCACCTTCCATTTCTAAGGGATTATTAAAGGAAAGGGGGAATCTATGACGATTAGGATGAATGAAATAGTAAAAGGATGAGGAAGGTTTACCTCCAAGAATATTCTCCAAATATCTCCAAGAACAGTCCCCAAAGCTCTAATTCCAAAGTGGAAATAAATGAGGTTCTAAAGGCTTATTTAAATCACACTTAATGAAATAACATGCCCGTTACCGTCACGGCAGTAACGGGGCCGCAACGGCGGCGCCGCTACAACGCCCATCAGGCCTCCCTGGCGGTCTGGCCAACATACATATGCCCGCTCCAGCAGCTAATACATCGCAACAGCGGTGCCGCCATATCGGGCACCAGGTACCAGAATTCCTCCAATATTTCTAAGTCTCAATCGAAATCCTGACTCATTCTCGAGGCCATCTACTCACAAACCCCATACACATACACCTACAAAAATACGCTACGAATGAACTCGTGGCCTCGGAATTCCCAACGGAGGTCTCGTTGACCGAGTCAAACCCCGATACCTCATTTCCATTTCCCAACCTAAGTTCCAAAATGCATACGAGTGCAGTAGGAACCGAACCAGATATACACACATGTCATAAATGTCCACCCGAATCTCTCAAAATCGACGAATTTTTAAAAAGGGTCCGTTTACCCAAAACTCAACTTCGGGTCAACTATTTTTCACTTTAAGCCTATATTTCACAAAGGTTGCCCGAATCCGATCTAGGCACCTCAGGAAGTGGGTCAACGATCCCCCTCAAGTCAAAAGTGAGCTAAGCAATGCTCGAGAAAGGGCAAAAAATGCCGAAAAGACTATATCTACCAAACGGGTCGTTACATCAGATACCAATTAAACCATCGGCTCATCCTCGAGCGAAGAAAAGAATGAAAGCGGGGAAATACCTGAATCAGCAAACAACTGAGGATATTGGCTACGCATGTCGGACTTGGTCTCCCAAGTTGCCTCCTCAACAGGACGGTGCTTCCATTGCACCTTCACAGAAGCAATCTCCTTCAATCTCAACTTCCGAACCTGCCTATCCAAGATCGCGGTAGGCTCCTCCTCATAAGTCAAATTCTCATCAAGCAATATAGAATCCCAACGAACAATGTAGGTACCGTTGGCATGGTACTTCTTCACCATCAAACATGAAAAACCAAATGAACTCCTACCAAGCCTCGCGGAAAAGCCTGGCGGAAAAGCCAACTCATAAGCTACATCGCCAATACGGTCAACAATCTCAAACGGACCAATATACCTGGGGCTCAACTTTCCCCTCTTACCAAACCTCATAACACCCTTCATGGGGGAAACCTTCAATAGAACATGGTTAGCAAACTCCAAATCCCAGACCTTCCTGTTCGCGTACATCTTTTGCCGACTCTGAGCGGCCAAAAGCTTGGCCTGAATAACTTTCACTCTATCAAGGGACTCTCTCAACAAATCTGTACTCCAAGGCCGAACCTCGAACCCATCAAACAAACTAATCAGAGATCTACATCTCCTACCATGAAAAGCCTCAAAAGGTGCCATACCAATACTCGAATGATAATTGTTATTGTATGAAAACTTTACCAAAGGCAAGTGTTGATCCCAATGGCCACTAAAATCAATAATACACGCTCTCAAAATGTCCTCGAGCACCTGAATGGCCCACTCGGACTGGCCATCGGTCTGGGGATGAAAGGTTATACTAAGATCCAATCGGTTACCCTACTCTTTATAAACTTCCCTCTAGAAACGGGAAGTGAAGATAGTACCCCGATCAGATACAACAGAAATAGGGACCCCATGCAATCTCACAATATCACGAATGTACATCTTGGCTAACTTCTTCGCGGTATAGGAAACCTAAACTGGAATAAAGTAAGAGGACTTAGTCAACCGATCAACTATCACCCAAATAGAATCAAACTTGCGAAGGGTCTTCGGAAGACCCATGACAAAATCCATGGTAATCCTCTCCCACTTCTACTCGGGAATGGGCATCCTCTGAAGCACCCCACCGGGTCACTAGTGTTCATACTTTACCTGCTGACAATTCCCACATTTAGCCACAAAATCAACTATATCTCTCTTCATCCAATGCCACCAATAGTGCTGTCTCAAATCACGATACATTGGATGAATGGAATATCGAGAATTACGAGCCTCAAATAAGATCAACTGAATCAAATCACCAACACGAAAAATGCACACGAGGCTCCTTGGCCTCACCTCTCAAAACTCTATCTCTAATCTTGCTCAACTGAGCATCCTCAAATTGATGAGTCCTGATCCAATCCAATAAAGATGACCTCGCCTCTATACAAGCCATGATCATGCTCGAGGCTGAAATATCAAGACTAATGAAACTGTTAGCCAGAGTCTGAACCTCGATGGCCAACAGGCGTTCAGAAATAATCAACGAGCTAAACTCCTCATACTCACTGCCTTGCGACTCAAGGCATCAGCCACCACATTGGCTTTCCCTGAATGTTATAGAATAGAGATGTCATAGTCCTTCAGGAGCTCCATACATCAGCGCTGCCTAGAATTAAGATCTCTCTGGGTAAACACATGTTGAAGACTACAGTGATCGGTTAAAACCTCACAATGAACACCGTACAAATAATGCCTCCAAATCTTCAAAGCGAAGACAACGACCAACAACTCCAAATCATGGGTAGAGTAATTCTTCTCATGAACCTTCAACTGACGGGAAGCATAAGCTATCACTCTACCCTCTTGCATCAAGACGGCACCCAAGCCCATACAGGAGGCATCATAATAGACAGGGAAATCCTTACCCTCCACGGGTAATGCTAAGATCGGGACTGTAGTCAAAAGATGTCACAACCCGAACCAGAGGGCCGCGACTAACACCTAAGACCCTACTCGGTTGAGTGCCATACTACTATTCTATTCATAAGTCACACCTTTTTGTGAACCTTTAAATTATGAGATGACGCTTCCGTCAAGTAAAATATGAAAACTTTTTAATAGAACTCTTTCATCAAGTCAGGGACTTCTCCCTTGTTGCTAAGTCAAAGAAAAATTTTAGTCACAATAAAATCTTTAAGACAATGCATATGAACATGTTGACCCACAGGGCCGCTTCACACAACTATCGACATCTCGACGCACTATCCACATGACACTGTTTGCAAAGTCTCTAACATGAACCAAGATACCATAACATAGGTCAGGACAAGGCCCCGACGTACCCATAATGCATATGACACAAGGACATACATAAGTACTCTGCCTCGGCAAGACTCCAAATAGAAATGGAGTTCATCAATCCAGCTGATAGCCTGGGAACATACTATGGCAAGTGTCCTCTACTCAACTGTTTTCACCTGTGCGGCATGAAACACAACGCCTCCAGGAAAAGGGGACGTTAGTACGAATAATGTACGAAGTATGTAGGGTAGAACTAAAATAATATATCTTGACTCGAATGATAAAAAAAGTAACAGACTTAACCTGTACCTGTAACCAACACTGCAAATCATGTACGTGCATATGAACTTTTAATGCATCATGAGTGTATATATATAATGCATGCCTTCGCCCTGCTCGCAGCCCCTTCGAGCATAATAGCATAATGTACTTTTTGAAAACATGTATATATGTATATGCACCTTTACCCATTCGCTACTTCGAGCTTCACCCCGTCGGGCATCATATCATAATGGCCCCATCGGGCAGCCCTTCGGGCATCTCAATCATCATATACCTGTTGATCAGGTAGTTTGCGTATATAACGCTATAGCCCTTCCCATGCCCCATAATATCATGTCGTACATATATATAAGTGTGCAAATGCATAATAATCTTTGTAAATCATCAAAAGAACTCCCTTCGGAGCAAACTTTTATGTCAAAATAGGAACTTCTTCCCTTTTTCATTTGTCTCCTTCGAGACGTAAAAATCAAATATGAAATGCATATGAACAAAGAAGCCTTATGAACGTCCCCTTCGGGATTTAGACACCATCATGGAAACATACAACTTATGGATGCCCCTTCGGGACATAAGAGGTCAAGGATATGCGAAATCCTATACCATCTAAGAGTAGAGTCTTTGGAACTCGCTTGCTTACTCTGTTCATTCATAAGATAAGGATCATGCCAAAAGAATAGAAAGAACAGCCTTAACATACTTGGAAGCTTACTTTCTGGCTTTCCAACCTATCTCCTCTCTTGTAATCTATTTACGATCGTTCGTAGTCTCGTAATCTACATATAAAACCATTCATACTATTGTTAGGCTCACCATCATACACTTGTCTCAAACCTTTAATTAAAATCCTTTTAATTCTGAAGTAAAATATCAAACTGAGCACTAGGTGAATATAACCCAACCACTAATTGCTAAATTAACTCATAGATATACCCAATTTCACAATTGAAGCAAAACTCCCAATTTGGGTATAAACCCTAACTTTATGATTCCGAAATTCAACACTAGAAATGGAAGATATATGATTAACAAGCTTAGATTCATCAAAATCTAACATAAACCCCATCAATTTTGTCATTAATAAGCCTAGAGAAAATGTTCATCAAAACCCTCTTCCACCTTTGCTAAGGGATTATTAAAGGAAAGGGGGAATCTATGACGATTAGGATCAATGGAATAGTAAATGGATGAGCAAGGTTTACCTCCAAGAGTATTCTCCAAATATCTCCAAGAACAGTCCCTAAAGCTCTAATTTCAAAGTGGAAATAAATGAGGTTCAGGCTTATTTAAATCACACTTAATGAAATAACAGGCCCGTTACTGTCGCGACGGTAACGGGGCAGCAAGGCGGCGCCGCTACAGCGTCCATCAGGACACCCTGGCAGTTAGGCCATGATACACATGCCCGCTCCAGCGGCCAATACACCGCAACAGCGGTGCCGCCATATCGGGCACCAGGTACCAAAATTCCTACAATTTTTCTAAGTCTCAATCGAAATCCCGAGCCATTCCCGAGGCCATCTTCTCAAAAACCCCATACACAGACCCTCACAAAAATATGCTACGAACACGCTCGTGGCCTCAGCATTCCCAACGGAGGTCTCGTTGATCGAGTCAACCCCCGATACCTCAATTTCTTTTCCCAACCCAAGTCTCAAAATGCATACGAGTGTATTGGGAACCGAACCAAATATACACACATGTCATAAACGTCCACCCGGACCTCTCGAAATTGAAGGATTTTCGAAAAAGGTCCGTTTACCCAATAGTCAACTTTGGGTCAACTATTTTTCACTTTAAGCCTATATTTCACAAAAGTTGCCCGAATTCGGTCTAGGCACCTCGGGAAGTACCTCAACGATCACCCTCGTTTCAAAAGTGAGCTAAACAATGCCAAAGGGAAAAAATGCCGAAAAGACCATAACGACCAAACGGGTCGTTACATGGACTGTTTCGATCATATTGTTGTTGTGTTATTAAGATGATTTCAGTGTGTGTGGATGGTATCTAATGTCTTTGTTGTGTTTATGTTGATATACTTCATGAATTAGGAAGGTAGGATTGTATAAGGTATCGTATACGTAACGTATATTGGGGTTGCCTTCGTGTATACTATTGTATATTGATGGTTTGAGTTTAAAAATATTCCCAAGAGGTTATTGTTGTTATGTTGGCTATTGGTTGCGTTTCTATGATTAAAGGATCGGAGGAATGCTAACCGTTTCATTTTAGAATCGATTTATCATTTGGTATACGCGATATATTAGCGTCATCTAAGTTTATATGCATATTCCCTTGTTATAGGATTTGCGTAAGCATCACGGCGAGTTCGTTGTTGGATTATACTAACGATTTGAGGTATGTAATGGCTGTCCCTTATTTCTTGGCATGATCCTTTATAAAGTAAGAGCCTAAAGGACTTCATAAAGCGAGATTATCGACTAGAGCATGTTTTAGAGATGTATAGCCTCCTTAGTGTTGGGTTGTATTTTTTGAGAGACTCTTATCTGTTTCTTGTGTTCATGACTCTGAGAGAGATAGAAAGGGACGCGTTGTCGTCTTCATATATGTCAGTTTACTGTACATATACTTTTTTTAACCTAGCCACTTAGTTAGTGAGACATTTTATTTAGCCTGGCCACTTGGTCAGTGAGATAGTATTGCCTGGCTGACGGGTCAGTGAGTCAGATTTGCTAGGCCGATGGGTCAGTGAGATTTTATAGTTGCCTGGACACTTAATCAGTGAGATATATGATATTATTATAATGCATTTCATATGAGACAGGTCAGGTGAGATATTCAGGGCATTCTTTGGCCTCCATATTATTATGTTTTTAGTTTCAATTTCAGTTAGCTATTGCCTTACATACTCAGTACATTATTTCGTACTGACTTCCCCATTGCCGGGGGCGCTGCATTCATGCCTGCAGATGCAGATAGACAGACTGATAGACCTCCCCAGTAGGCAGGACCTGATACCAGCTTATTGGTGAGCTCCCTTTGTTCGGAGTTGCCAAGTCTTTTGGAGTCTTTCTTTTGTGGTTACAGATTGCATACGTAGACCGAGGCCCTATCCCGACAATGATGTTATAGCCCGTATTTTGTACGTTCGGATAATTCGAGATAATTGCGAGAAGTTAAGTGCAAGACTATTTTCCGAAATTATTTTAATGAACAAGTTGTTTATTAGTATGGAAATATTGAGAAAGGCTAAGGGTAAAAAGGGAAATTCGCAAAGTGGTTCATGGTAATATTGTAGAAGGCTAGGGGCAAAATGGGAATTTCATAAAACATTCAAGAAAATTCTTGAAAGGGCCATGTTGGCCGTGTGGTTTAAGTGAGTGGCCCCACTCCAAGTCTTGGCCAATTTGCTCAAGCCAAGGGTGGGGACATGTGGCCACCCATGTATGGGCTATATATATATATATATGTGTGTGTGTGTGTATAAGAGCTTACAAAGCAAGGAAATTATTCATGAAACTTCAAGAAGAAAAAAAAACTTGGAGAGAAAATGAGGGCCATTCGGCCATGGTTCCAAAATTTGTGTCCATGGAATTGATCAAGAAAAATTATTTTCTTCTAGCAATTCAACCAAGTGGAACGCCCTTAACAACATGGAGTGATTGTTGGAGTAAGCAAAGCATTTGTTATGCAAGTTGTAAATCTAGCCGAGTAAGAAGATGAGTGGGAAAAAGGTATGTGTTTAACCTTTTCTTTCATATGTTATGGATGATTCGTGTACGTGTGGTATGTAGAAATGGATGAAATTCATGAAATATGTGTGTGTAGGGATGTGGCCGAATAGGGGTTGAATTGGTGAGATGTGATGAATTGATTTTACTTAGTATTTTAATTGTTGTTGTGGTAGATTCTATGATGTAAAATGAGGATTTAGTGGTTTGAAATGAAGTGGAAATCGTTTGCGGGATATTGAAGAAGTTAATGTGATATTAGAATGATTCCTTATATTTGTTTGAATGAATTTGTTAATGTGTGGGTTGTGGATATAACTCATGAATTTGGAAGCAAGAGATGTGTTTGGAAGATTGTAAGTTGGGTTGTTGTGATTGTACTGAATATAAGAAAAATGTCGTTGGATTATGTAAAAGAAGTTACTAACGTTAGAATGTATTTTGGAGTAATTGATGAAGTTGTTAGTGTGTAGATTGTTGGTGTAGTTCATGAACTTGGAAGAGAAGAAATGTGTTGTTATTGTTCTTGTTGAATTTGGAAGGTTTCGGGTGAAGTGGTATGTTGGTTGGGTTGTTTGAACATTATGTGAATTGTTTGAAAGTTCTTGAACCATGTTAGAATATATTTTAGATTGATTGTTGAAGTTGTTAATAGGATTGTTGGTATTGTTGTTGATAATTTGGCCGAGTTGAATTCTTAGATTGTTGTTGATAAATTGGCGAGTTAGATTCTCGGGGATGGTGTATTTACAGGGGAAATTCTGCCGAAATTTCGGCAGAATATAAATGAATTCATTTGGAAGACTACGACAAGTATATGTCGATGAGTCTAATGATTATGTCAATTCTCTTGAATGTAGACTAGCATGTTTGGACGAATAAGCGTAGCTAATTGGACGTGGGACAGGTATGTAAGGCTTACCCTTTCTTTCTTTTGGCATGATCTTTGTGAAACAAACAGACAAAGTATATGTATGATTTGGAAGAACCTCCTATTCTTAGAGCCACTAGGATGGCTATTGTTCTTGTCTTCCGAAGAACTGTTTGCTATGCCTTGATACAAGTGTGTGGTTCCAAAAGTTCTATGTTGATTTGATCCATAGTGATATTCGAAAGGTACTTGATATGATTATTGCTTTGATTTTCCAAAAAATAGCTTCTGAAACGTTCATAGAGGGTTCTGTACTAAAACGTCCATAACTTTTTCATACTAACTCGGATTGACTTGAAACGTGTTTATGACTCTCAAGTGTCGATTTATGTACGTACCCATCGAGTCTTAAGAATTTGTTGTATGTGCATATGTATATGAAGCAACGCCTTATGAGATTTATGATCTTATTCTATGTTCTCTTAACGCTGTTATTCGTTGCTAGTCTCGTCTTATAATAATTGCTCCTTCAAGGTGAGACAAAGCCATGATGATTATTCCATAATATATTCGGAGTTTACCGACCTTACGTCACTCCGATAGAGACATAACATTCTTTGGGCTCTCCTGCATGCTGCTTATATGATATATGTGTATGATATGTGTATATGATACATGAACATGTGTATATGTATATGTATATAGGGTAAGGGGAAAGGTGAGGCGCTATAGACGCATAGCCACCTGATCAGTTGGTCTAATATGATATCGTCCCGGACGCGGGATGCCCGGACGCGGGATATATGGATAAATGGATCAGGCTGCACGTTCCGCAGCAATATAATATATAAATGGATCTGGCTGCATGTTCCGCAGCAATATAATATATATATATATATATATATATATATATATGGATCGGGCTGCACGTTCCGCAGCACTAAGCATGCATGGTACCCGCCAAAAGGCACTCATATGTACAGGTTGCTCTTTTATCTGACGATACGCTCTACATTTCCTTCGTGTCTTTATTCATGCTATGTATCCCTCGTATGTTATCATTCATGCCTTACATGCTCAGTACATTGCTCGTACTGACCCCCTTTCTTCGGGGGCTGCGTTTCATGCCGGGTAGGTACACCCAGATGAATAGAAGCCATTATAGAGGATGTCCCAGCGGAGTTGGCAAGCTCCATTACCCCTGGAGTGTTGCCGGGTCAGAGTATTATGCTATGATGTCTTGTTCGGAGTTAGAAACTTTGCAGACAGAATCGTGGGTATAGAATGTCAGTCTTGTAAGCGGCTCCACCAGCCGATGTGTTATTGTGCTACATGTTACAAATTTTATATGATAACAGATTTGACTTGATTCGGGAACGATGAAAAGGATGATTCTGCAGATCCCTATTATGTATTTTATCCTTATTTGATTTAAGGAATCGAAAGTGATTATGTGTGTAATAAGAGTCAGCGGGTTCGCTCGGCTCCGAATATGGGGTCAGGTACCCATCACACCCTAGTAAGATCAGGCTGTGAAGTAGAGTCCTGCTTATGGGTGTGAAGCTGGCCACATTTATAAACAGGAGGTTGCAGGGCATCTAGGGATTGTTGACCTTCTTTCTGTCTTAGATCGTGCGATAGAGCCAAGTCATAGGAAAATGAGATTCCCTATATAAGCCTTACATATGACGGAAGAAGGTGAGAGACGATATGGCAAGTCACAGAGGTAAGTCTTGATATATTTGTTCTGTTACCTGAAACTGGATGCACTGGATGGCTGGAATGTGTCATATAGCCGTATGTTCTGTGAGGTATTATTGATATTTGCTACGTACAGATTTTGAATAGTAAGAATGGTAAAGGAGATTCTGCCAGAATTGTTGGGTATGCCTAACAGGAAGAAGCGTGGAAAGGAAATACTGTAAACAGACGATAAGTGGGATGTGATATTTTAGAGGAGCTACGGATTTGGGGCATGACATGAAGAACGATGGCGAGAAGGACGATTAGCAGTCCGAAGGATTAAGATGGATAATGTTCGAGGTTTAGTAAGAACAAGGTCTGCTGGAGGATTCAGAGAAAGTTGACAATCAGTTTTGCTGTAGATTATTATGTAAGGATGGTGAGTGGAAATCCGAATAGACTGATACCCGAAGTATTCATAAGTAACAGCGATGAAGGTATATTTGCTATTATCGGGAATCTAGGAATCTGGGACGAAGGGTAGTGATACACGAAGGTGAAGGGTGAATATTGAGGATTGAAAAGGGTAAAATAGTAATTGTAAAAGGAAGGGCGTGTTATGAAAATGTCTCGGAATCTGTAAGACTTCGACTTATTCCAGATTATGTAATGAAGGTCATGCGGAAAGGTGGACGCGATTATATCAGCATTAATGCACCGAATTTCATCGAAGATTCAAGGTTAAGCATACTGAGGTAGGAGAAATTTTACGATGGGTGACCCCCCTGGGAAGTGAACTAAAAGTTCTATAAATTGAGACATAAGAGGAAAATGAGAAGCTAGAGTAGCCTAAGGGAAACTAGAGTGTGCGGGATGGTTGGAGACCATAAGAGGTCGCGCAAGACGAGGCAGACTAGACTGGTGAAGAGATAGAAAGTGCATCACAACTCTGGAATTAGGATAGGCTTGAATAGCGTTTGGAAGTATTTTATGGGCTAGTTGATAGCAATTATATATATATATATATATTCATATATATATATATATACATATATATATATATATATATATATATGTATATATATATATATATATATATATGAATGTGTATGATATCCCATATGTGATTGTATCGGTGGGCATATGTATCCCAGCAACCTGTGTTACGGTATGGAAGGCATCAATCGAGTAAGGGTACCGGAGTTCAAGTGACAACAAAAATAAACGGTACAAGCGTTACGAGCTAAACTGATGCTATGCTCACTACAGGTTAAGATTGGAAAGTTCTAATACAACGATAATTGGAAAAGAAAGAGAGTGAGTAAATAGAAGGCAAGGAGATCAAAATGTCAGAAAAATGGTAAAAGGTAAGAAACCTCGGTGAGTGAAACCCCCGAGAGAAACTACCGACAAAGCACGAGACTACTTGGGTAAAAACTCAAATATAGGCGCGTGAAGAGGATAAAGTGTGGTAAAGTGGAACAAAAGAGGAGTGTGTGAGGTTCGAGAACCAATTTCAATAAGTGGGGCTAAAGGAATAGTGATTAGGACAGGGGGATGTGAAGTAAGAGAAATAATGCTTAGGCCTTGCGATGATTTTAAGGTGAGAAGTATATAAAGGGATAAACGTATGGTAAAATTAACAAGGTTTCCTCGGACATGGAGGAGCTTTCCAAAAGGATAATTTAAGGATAGAACGGATTTGCGAGTTTAAAGTAAAAATTTCACGAACTTCAGAGCCGATGCCACAAACGGAAAAAAGAGAAAAGTGCTCGAGGAGGAAAGGAACCCAAGGAGGGTTAAGGATGGAAGCAGAGAAGATGTACTAATAGATTAGTCGAAGGAAGAGGAGAACATTTGGGAACAAAATAACTGGAAAATCTTTAACCATAAGAGTAAAAAGAATACTTTAACGAGTTAGCGAAAGGAACCCGATTGGGCACTAAGGAAAGAACAAGAATGATGGGTCGGCATTGTTG
The DNA here is from genome assembly GCF_019175385.1 of Lycium barbarum. Lineage (NCBI taxonomy): Eukaryota > Viridiplantae > Streptophyta > Magnoliopsida > Solanales > Solanaceae > Lycium > Lycium barbarum. The sequence goes on from NC_083341.1 coordinate 75,765,222, forward strand.
ATTGGGAAATTAATGGTATGGAATGAGGATTCATGTGAGGTCTGAAAGAGTTAATCTTAGGGGAAATGGAATGAAATGTAAGGAATGTGCATAGGAGACCGCTCGGTCATAGCATCATAAATATAGTTAAAGGTTCAATGAGCAGGGATAGAGAGAGTGTAAACTGTAAGGATTCTGAGCTGCGAGAAAAAGTAGCGGGACGCTCGAAAAATATGGACGCACAGCTGCAATGCAAGCGCATAGTCAAGAAGACTTACGAGCAAGCGAGCTAAATGTGTGAAAGGACTAATAGTGGATGGAAAGATATGGGAATATTGATAAGAATGATAATATAAGCGTAAAGGAAAGGAAGACTTATGGTAAAAAGTTTCGATATGTTGTGCATAAAGTTGGAAAGAAAGATGAGGAGTAAGGTATAAACGAAGACTTCACAAAAGGACTGTTGGCGTATAAGGAGCCCCTTAAAGGGGGGGGGGGGGGGGGAGACCATATTATATTAGGCCTAAAAGGAATCACAACATTTTCAGGCTCCAGAGAAGGAAAAATTATTAGCTCGGAGCCAGAGTTCAAAGCATATCAACACATCAGAAGGATACCCGAAAGAAGTAGAAGTGAAATGACTATAAGTGTACCATGAGGCAGACATGAGGGTATACACTATGGAATTATATGAACTGTTAACGTGAAGCTATACCCAATTATAATTGTAAGAAGTCCACACCGGAGAGCTAACACGGAATAATGACTTACGAAGTGGTTGCTAATATGAAGAAATCAAAAACAAGTATACTTGTGTCAAGGAATATGAGGGCAAGGAATAGCCCGTGGCCATATTGGATCGTCAAGTGAAGGTTGCGCGCCAAAGATATGGCTTCTCTTACGTTGTGGTGACTAAACAATAACAGAGAAGAGATAATCTGGGGAGTACAAGGATAATAAGTTGGCGCAGCGGATTAGGAAACCCACGACACGAAATGAGGACTCATGTAAAGACCGAAGAGTTCGATCATAAAGGAAATAGGGTGAAAGATAAGGAATGAGCATGAAGAAAAGGACAACTATAAGAGGGACCCCCCCCCCCCCCCCCGAAGTGTTACAAGACCCCATAAGATCAGTTGAACATTGGAGGACGAATGTTCTAAAGGCGGGGAGGATGTTATTGACCGTATTTTGTACGTTCAGATAATTCGAGATAATTGCGAGAAGTTAAGGGAAACACTATTTTCCGAAATTATTTTAATGAACAAGTTGTTTATTAGTATGGAAATATTGAGAAAGGCTAAGGGTAAAAAGGGAAATTCGTAAAGTGGTTCATGGTAATATTGTAGAAGGCTAGGGGCAAAACGGGAATTTCATAAAACATTCAAGAAAATTCTTGAAAGGGCCATGTTGGCCGTGTGGTTTAAGTGAGTGGCCCCACTCCAAGTCTTGGCCAATTGGCTCAAGCCAAGGGTGGGGACATGTGGCCACCCATGTATGGGCTATATATATATATATATATATATATATATGTGTGTGTGTGTGTGTATAAGAGCTTACAAAGCAAGGAAATTATTCATGAAACTTCAAGAAGAAAAACAAACTTGGAGAGAAAATGAGGGCCATTCGGCCATGGTTCCAAAATTTGTGTCCATGGAATTGATCAAGAAAAATTAATTTCTTCTAGCAATTCAACCAAGTGGAACGCCCTTAACAACATGGAGTGATTGTTGGAGTAAGCAAAGCATTTGTTTTGCAAGTTGTAAATCTAGCCGAGTAAGAAGATGAGTGAGAAAAAGGTATGTGTTTAACCTTTTCTTTCATATGTTATGGATGATTCGTGCATGTGTGGTATGTAGAAATGGATGAAATTCATGAAATATGTGTGTGTAGGGATGTGGCCGAATAGGGGTTGAATTGGTGAGATGTGATGAATTGATTTTACTTAGTATTTTAATTGTTGTTGTGGTAGATTCTATGATGTAAAATGAGGATTTGCGGGATATTGAAGAAGTTAATGTGATATTAGCATGATTCCTTATATTTGTATGAATGAATTTGTTAATGTGTGGGTTGTGGATATAACTCACGAATTTGGAAGCAAGAGATGTGTTTGGAAGATTGTAAGTTGGGTTGTTGTGATTGTATTGAATATTAGAAAAATGTCGTTGGATTATGTAAAATAAGTTACTAACGTTAGAATGTATTTTAGAGTAATTGATGAAGTTGTTAGTGTGTAGATTGTTGGTGTAGTTCATGAACTTGGAAGAGAAGAAATGTGTTGTTATTATTGTTGTTGAATTTGGAAGGTTTCGGGTGAAGTGGTATGTTGGTTGGGTTGTTTGAACATTATGTGAATTGTTTGAAAGTTCTTGAACCATGTTAGAATATATTTTGGATTGATTGTTGAAGTTGTTAGTAGGATTGTTGGTATTGTTGTTGATAATTTGGCCGAGTTGAATTCTCGGATTGTTGTTGATAAATTGGCCGAGTTAGATTCTCGGGGATGGTGTATTTACAGGGGAAATTCTGTCGAAATTTCGGCAGAATATAAATGAATTCATTTGAAGGACTACGACAAGTATATGTCGATGAGTCTAATGATTATGTCAATTCTCTTGAATGTAGACTAGCAAGTTTGAACGAATAAGCGTAGCTAATTGGACGTGGGACAGGTATGTAAGGCTTACCCTTTCTTTATTTTGGCATGATCTTTGTGAAACAAACAGACAAAGTATATGTATGATTTCGAAGAACCTCCTATTCTTAGAGCCACTAGGATGGCTAATGTTCTTGTCTTCCGAAGAACTGTTTTGCTATGCCTTGATACAAGTGTGTGGTTCCAAACATTCTATGTTGATTTGATCCATAGCGATATTCGAAAGGTACTTGATATGATTATTGCTTTGATTTTCCAAAAAATAGCTTCTGAAACGTTCATAGAGGGTTCTGTACTAAAACGTCCATAACTTTTTCATACTAACTCGGATTGACTTGAAACGTGTTTATGACTCTCAAGTGTCGATTTATGTACGTACCCATCGAGTCTTAAGAATTTGTTCTATGTGCATATGTATATGAAGCGACGCCTTATGAGATTTATGATCTTATTCTATGTTCTCTTAACGCTGTTATTCGTTGCTAGTCTCGTCTTATAATAATTGCTCTTTCAAGGTGAGACAAAGCCATGATGATTATTCCATAATATATTCGGAGTTTACCGACCTTACGTCACTCCGATAGGGACATAACATTCTTTGGGCTCTCCTGCATGCTGCTTATATGATATATGTGTATGATATGTGTATATGATACATGAACATGTGTATATGTATATGTATATAGGGTAAGGGGAAAGGTGAGGCGCTATAGACGCATAGCCACCTGATCTGTTGGTATAATATGATATCGTCCCGGACGCGGCATATATGGATAAATGGATCAGGCTGCACGTTCCGCAGCAATATAATATATATATGGATCGGGCTGCACGTTCCGCAGCATTAAGCATGCATGGTACCCGCCAAAAGGCACTCATATGTACAGGTTGCTCTTTTATCTGACGATACGCTCTACATTTCCTTCGTGTCTTTATTCATGCTATGTATCCCTCGTATGTTATCATTCATGCCTTACATGCTCAGTACATTGTTGTTAGACCCCGTATTTTATACGTCGAGTTATTTGCGAAGGAATCGACGTGAGATAGAAACCTCAGATTCTTAATTTCTAAAGTAGAACTAATCGGTTATAAATTTTACTTAGTACAAAAATATTATTGGAGATTAGGAATTACTTAATTACGGTGTTAAGTAAAAATTTCTGATAACAATGAACCAAGAAGGATCATTAACGTGCAAGGACAAAAGATGACTCAAAGTCATCTAAAATAAAGCTATTATGGAAGACATACAAATATGCATTCAAATGTGGAATCATTCACTACACTTTCAATATTTTGTAGACAACTAAAATACACTTCATAATCAATGGGAGGGTTCGGCCAAGGAGCTGAAATTTGGAGGAGGAAAAGGTTAGTCATGCAATTGAATATTGAAGCATGCATTAATTTATAAAAGCATACATTATTTTATAAAGACATAACATGGTGAAGGAATCATTTCACATTAAAAATTGATCATTCATCTTTGTATGATTACAATGGACAAATGATGGTGTATGAATCATCCACCACACATGCAATTGTCTTGTAAACAATTGAAAAGAAAGAAGAAGAAAGGAAACAACAAGGAAGCAATTCGGCCATCTAGCCGAAAGTTGAAGGAAAAATGAAATAAAATTTTTGTGTAAAGTTAATGGAGTGATTCATGCCATAAGTGGAGCATGTGACCAACTTTTAGGCATCAAATTTGAACCAAATAATGACTAAGACATCAGCCTTCACAATTCATTTCAACTACACAACACAAAGAAAGAAAATATAGAAAACCGAGAGAGAGAGGGAGCAACTCTCGGCCAACTAGGGCTGATTTTGAGCTCTTTGAGTCTTGATCCAAAAATTATTTTCCAAGGTGTTTCAACCCTTTAGAAGGTCCCTAGAACGTGAAGATAGTATTTGGAGCAACAAGAACCATTTTCATCTCAAGTCACCAACTCTAGCCAAGTAGAGAAGTCAAGTTGTCAAGGTAAGATCTAACTTTCTTTTCCATGCATTAAGGGTGATGTAGATGAGTATATATAAGTTGTATGCATGAAATAAGGTGTGTTGATGTTGTAACATGATAGTAACCATGAAGTTATATGTGTTGATGTTGAAGCATGGTTGTAACTTGAAGAACATGAATCGCATGCATAAAATCATGAATGTTGGTGTTGGAATGACTATGTAGCCGAGGGGACTGTTTTGGTGGAAGTAATGAACTAATTTTCTTTAATAAATATGGTTGTTACTATCATAGATCTCATGGTAAAAAGAATGAAAAGAATTGGAAGGTTAAAGGTGAAGTTGTGTTAGTATGAAAATAATTGAATCTATGATTTTATGTGAGTGATGTTGAAGCATGTTGAAACCATGTATGGACTGTTTTGTGTGGAAGTTAGAGAACTGATTTTACTTGATATTTTGATTGTTATTGTCATGAATTTTATGATGTAAATAAAGGTGTTTAATGGGTGGAGTTGGAACTAAAGTCATTTGTGAGTTGTTGTAAGGATTATAGAAATGACGATATAGCTTAGTTGCATATGAATTGATGTTGTACCTGTCATGTGGATAGCTGGTCATAACTTACTGAAATTATATGAAAAGAAGACATGAAATTATGTGTAAAAATCTTATGTGGTTTGCTTAGTATGTTCGTAAATGTTTGCAAGAATTCCGAACATTTTTATGTTGTCGGTTAGGGACTGTTTTGGACATGTTGTTGGTTAGGGACTGTTTTGGACGTGTTGTTTTGGCTAAGTTGGAAAAATTAATTATTGTTAAGAATATACATCATGTTGCCATAGTGGTTGGGATGTTATAGAATCGTTTTGACGAAATGTTATGACTATAGACTAACAAGAATAAATTGGACGTGTCATAATCGCATGTAGACTATTATTGGGTGTTGTAATGTGCGGACTGTTTTGACACGTTGTTGTTATTCTTATTGAGCTTGGAAGATTAATGATAATTAAGATTATACATTGTGTTGTATGTTGGATGGGCTGTTATAAGTTGTTACATGCAAACGTTAAGGCTACGAACTATTAGAAGTAACTTGAGAATGTAGTAGCCGTATGTGAATCGTTATTGCATGTTGTGAATGTGGGCTGTTTGGGATATTGTGTGGGCTGTCCGGATTGGTATTGAACACATAATTATTGATGTTGGATTGGTTGTATGTGGTTGGTTTGGATACAAGAGAAAACGTCGTCTAAACATCTAGAAAGGAGTTACTAACGTTAGAATACGTTTTGAATCTCCTCGTAACTTAAACGCAGTTGTTGGCATCTTAATATAGGTTGAAGTATTATTGGGCAGCGTATACATATTGTTTGACGAATAAGCGCTAAAGGTATGTGAAGCTAACCCTTCTTTCTTTTTGGCATGATCGTTGTGAAATGAATATACGATATATATATATATATATATATACAATTCCAAAGGAAATTCCTATTCTTAGAGCCACTAGGATGGCTATTGATCTTGATTCCCATAACGTATGTTTTGTTTTATATATATTGATATGTACACATGATTTCAAAGTTCCATTTTGATATGATCCACAGGGACATCCGAAAGGTATATGGTATGACTATTATTTGAAATTGCGAACGATGGTTCGTGTTGACTATCCTATTGAGTCCTTAAATATATATTGAATTGCATATAGTTTGTCACTACTCTGCTCGTGCATACCTCAATATATCTTTCACCGAGTCCCGGGCCGGGTATGTTATCGTGCACACTTCACTGCATTGTTCGCCGAATCCCTCATTAAAGGGTCGGGTACAATATATATATATTCTGGAGTTATGCTATGTTATGGTGTTATGCTGTGTTACGGAGTTATGCTGTGTTACGGAGTTATATTATATTATAGAGTATGCTGTGTTATGGCGCCAGAGATGGGGTGGCGACCATGTTCACCGAGTCCCATAATGGGGTCGGATCTGACATATGATATTGATGTGCATGAGTTATGTTTCAAAAGCAAGTACTTGGTATTCTGGTTATTGTACTCATGTTCTGTACTCTTATTTCAGTTATGATCTTGTTTACTGTATTTCATACTTTACAAGCTCAGTACATATTCCGTACTGACCCCCTTTCTTTGGGGGGATGCGTTTCATGCCCGCAGGTGCAGATGTGCTTTGGTGATCCGACAGCTTAAGATTCCCCTTCTGCTATCTTGGAGAGTTCCGTTGTTCCGGAGCCCAGACTTTGGTATAGATCCTTTTTGATCTAAATATATGCATATGTTGTTTAAGGGTACGACGGGGCCTGTCCCGTCATATGTTACGTTACTGTTGATACTCTTAGAGGTCTTTGGACATATGTGTGGGTTGTGTATGGGTTCTGTTTAGCTGTGTCTATACAATGTGTTGTGGTATGATGTTCGTCTATAATGGCAGCCTTATTGGCTTGCATATGATATTGATATGTGGTGGCAGCCTTGTCGGCTTGCTTTTATAAGTATAATTATGCGACAAATCTGATACAATAACGGATACGCGGAAGCAATAAAATGACAAGGAAAGTAAATGATAGATAGATTGACACAAGAAAATGGAATTAAAAGCAACCTAAAGGTGTATCAAACCTAAAGACCTCAATTAATTAGCATAAACAAGCACTAACCTCTTAGGATGACCTCAAGGAAATTGAATTCCCAAGCAACCAATCCTCTCACAATCAAAGATTCAACAAGAGCCATCCATGGCCTCTCTTATAAGTTTCTCTCTCTAGAGACAACTCTCAAAATCACTCATCTTTTCTTCCAAATGTCAAAAGTCCCCTAATGAAATGAAAGACAATGTATTTATACTAACTAAATAATAGAAGACCCTATTATTACATAAATGCCATTAATGAGGCAATGGCCTTGTTTGGCTAGTCTTGTGGAGATGGAAATCTTGAATTTGCGGATGTGGCCTCTTGCGTATAGCCTTCCTTGCTCGGTGGCCACTTTAATGTTGTTCCATCTCCCATCCGTCCTCTCCATGCTATCATCCAAACTTTGGCTCTACGAGACGGTCCTTTAAGTGTCCTTGAGGCAACTCGTCTTGTATCATTCTCCCCTTCTTGAAAAGGATTCGTCCTCGAATCTAAACCTTGAAAAACCATAAGGGAGACAAACAAAAACATACTCCTCAAGGATTGAGGGTTAGCACACAATGCAATAATCACATATTCATGCCAAGGATGAACAAACTTGTGGTACAACCACACATCTATGACAATCATGACTAACATTTGCACACATGAGGTATCAAGCAGTTGATTCCTCCAAGGTTCATGACATAAGGGAGTAATAAAACCAATGGGTTCAAAATACGAAGTATGCAACTCGACATTGGTTCTATTTGACATGTAGCATAATGTCCAAACAAGAACACTCTCATTTTTCAAGCAAGGACTCCCCCAAGATAGTGCTTTCAAATCACACAAGGTGGCACCTGGATCAAATGGGACGAACATCCATCTAGCATGGTCAAGAACACAATCGGCTAGATCATAAGAGCCTTCTCCCACATAAGAAGCACTCCCTATATGCTCAAGAATGTCATCATATGCCAACAAGTAATAAAGGAAGGTATCACGTAAAATAACTTCCTCATCAATATCACTCCCCAATGTAACCTCACCATACGGTTCAAGGACAAGATTATCCAAGGGGTTACTATGAAGTTGAACATGAAAGGAAGAATTTGCAATTTCTAGACAAGAATTACCTTCCTTTGTAACACTTTCCTTACCAACAAATGGATCACAATTCCTCAAAGGAAGATCTCCATCATGGGAAAGAGTGTCTTCATTCCATAGTGGGTTACATATCACATTATAGCCTCCAAAGGAAACTAAACGTTCAACATTACCAAACATCCCACTAGGTATTTCACTCTCAACAGTCATGTCATCCTCAAATAAAACATTATCCTTTACAAGAGCGTAATCCATAAACAATGAGGAGTCAAAGCATGTCTTTTCACTCTCAAAAGAACCAATGTCATCTTCCAATGCATTTTCGCTCACATGACTATCTACATGACACACATCACCACTACAAGTTGGAGTCTTATCACATGACACTAAAGTACGATCAAGAGACTCATTTTGACACGAAACAAGCAAGGGTGAGATGTCATATTATTTCAATTGACCAACTATATCAACATCATCACTAACTAGAGGTACATTAAGCACGTCACAAGGATCCTCAAGTAGTGAATTATCATTACAAACAAGTTGATCAACACAAGTTTCAACAATAGTTGGTAATATGTCAATCTCGCAAGAATTACTAACATGGTGACCATATGACAAACTACCATTCAATTCGTAAGTGTCAACACTAGATAGACACAAATCGATCTTGCAAGAAGAATCAATTTTGTCATCTAAAGGATCAACTAGTGTTTGAGCACCTTTATTCGATAATGCATTATCATTCAAAGCACAAATGTCAACACTAGGTGGACACAAACCGGCCTTACAAGAAGGATAAATTCGGTCATCAATAGGATCAACTAGTGTGGGGACACTTTCAATAATGGCATTACCAATAGACGACAAAGAAGCTTTAGGCTTAACGCACGATAAGGTAACTTTCATACTTGACTCGGCATTAAAATCACACAAAGATATAGGAGTATAAGGATGAATGATCTTACCTTGATGTTCACGTAAGCTCCTTTGACCAATGGAAGGAATAGTTGGGGCCGCCGTCCTTGCCTTTAAGCATGGGGTTCTCTCAAAAGAGGTACCCTTCAAAGATTTATTTCTTCTCACATGAGGCTTGGGATATTGGCCTCTCAATATCCCTTTCATGTCCTCCCAAGTCTTGATTGGACTCCTCACTCGTCTCCCACAACATTTCACATACTCCCAATATTGGACAAGCTTTGAGTCAAAAGTTTGGACGGCTAAGTCCATCTTCATTTCTTGCGAATAGTTGTAGCTAGTGAAAATTTCATCTATTATGGACTCCCATCTCTCATATTCTTCTCCACTAGCTTCCTTAGCTAAGGTAGGCCATTTCACATAGGTATCTCGCACTTTTGTACTTGGACTCTTCCTAGAAAGTATGCATGGGAAGAGAAATTTTCCATTCTTGTCCACTACAAATCGATGCCACTCTTGCTCATATGGGATCTCATGCCTTTGAAACCAAGGGCCACCTAAACATACATGACAAGTATCCATTGGAAGCACATCACACCAAACCTCATCTTGGTACTCACCAAGTGAAATGAATACCATCACTCTCTTATCAACCCAATACCCTCCCTCGTCATAGTAAGGATTTCTCCTAATCACACAAGGTAGCCTTAACTCTTCAGCCGCACGAGGGGTGATGAAATTGGTGTAACAATCGTCATCAAGCACAAGGATTCCCTCTTTACCACAAAGGTTCACCTTGGTCTCCATGAATCTCCTCTTTGGAACCACCTTCTTTTGCATAGGACGACTACAACTAGTACTCACATTCCCACTCATGCCCCTTTGCTTCGGATAGGAAGTACTACAAGAAGAAGCATATGCATGCCCACTAGAAGTCCTTCCATAATCAACATTAGCACTTCCACTACCTCCATAGACATACCCTCCACGAGTCCTATTTGTATAAAGATTTTCACCATAAGACTCATAAGACACATGCGAAGGAGAGTCATACCTCGAGTCGTCTTCATCTTCATGATGTATAGCACAAGAATATTCTGCTTCATTATCTTCACCATGTGAATCACAACAAGGGTCTTCATCCCCATCTTCCTCGGGAGACACATGAGTACCACTCTCTGCACATTCTCCTTTAAAATAGTAATTCTCCCCTCGAATTTCCTCATAATCACCATTTCCTATATATGTCTCATATTCCCCATCGTCACACTCTTCATAGCTCCCATAGTCCTCCCCTTCATAACTACAACCATCATCGTCATAACAGTCATTATCACCACCACATGAATCGGAATCCATGGAGAAGTACCTGCAAAGAACACTTAGCAAACACGTTAGTAGTAAAGAAACCTCACCACAGTCGTGTTTACACTCGTTTGTGCTCGGCTAGCACCACTCAAATGAACTCACACACTCTTGCCTTTTACCACTCAAATGGATTGGTCGATGTTGATTCTCGATTGGATTCGGATTCGGTCGCTTGCAAGGTGCACAATTGTTACTCGAGATCGGAATGGATTCTTGTAGACTCAAGAAGAACGAGGACGACTCAATTAAAACAAACGCACTTGAGCCAAGAAATTAACAACGAAGCAAAAGCGAAGCAAAGCACGAAAGAATTGGCACGAAAGAAATGCGGACACAAGAACTAGCAAACACAAGTAGGAACAACTACTAAATGGCTACTAGTTAAGAGACACAAGAAAATGGAGTGCAAAAATCGAGAAAATAACTAAAATTTCGGGCCCGGGTAGGTGATAACTTGAAAACACGACCACGAAGCCCCAATTGATCCAAGGTATCAATTTGAAATAATGAATTTTTTTTTATTTTTTTTTGTTCCCTGCCAAAGGATTAGGGACACAATATCATCAACTAAGGATCAAGAAATTTTTTGTTTTGAGAATTGAAATCAAAGAGAATTAAAGTTGAAAAACCTGAAATGTGCAACCCGCGACGCCTGTGCAGCACCTGCGACTCGCGGTTCAACTTGCGATAGTGATCCGCGGCTCGCGGTTGATGCAGCCAAAATGTCAATTCTCTGTCACAAGGTGCGACACCACCTGCGACTCGCAGGTGCAACCCGCGATGGTGTTCCGCGGCTCGCAGATGAGGCACCCCAAAACGTTCAACTCTCTGTCACCAGGCGCGACTTCACCTGCGACTCGCGGGTGATACATGCGACTCGCAGATGTCACATATGGCGTCGCATTTGGGCCAACGTTGGGACTTAATTTTTTTTTTTTTTTTTTTTTTTTTTTGCAAAACTCAGATATTTAGATCCACAAACACTTTTGATGAACTAAGTATTTCTGATTTTTTTGTTTTTGGCCCCCTAACACTTTTTCACAACTTTATTTGACAACTTTTGGATCAAATGGCCCTTTGGAGAGTCTTCTTTCTTATGAAGATTTGAAGGTGTTCAAGAATACAAGAACACTTCAAAATTTCAACTACCCTCAAATCAACTCCAAATTGACTCAAATTTCGGATTTACGTTCTCTTCAATATAGAGAACAAAGCCCAATAGGTTTCAACCTTCAACTTCACCTTCTTCAACAAGACCCACTTTCAAGTTCTTGAAGCTTTGAAGCTCAACAATGGTGGAACACAAACCCTAACTCACAATGGATTCGAAATTGAAGATTTAGACTCTAGAAACACTAAGAAACTCTAATCTAACACCAGATTCAACAAAATCAACAAGAAAATTCGATTTTTTTTTTTTTTTTGAATTTCGGTTTTTTTTTTTTTTTTTGTTGAATCAAAACCCAAGATTAGATTTGGTAGAACAAACCTAAACTAAGCTCTGATACCAATTGATACAATAACGGATACGCGGAAGCAATAAAATGACAAGGAAAGTAAATGATAGATAGATTGACACAAGAAAATGGAATTAAAAGCAACCTAAAGGTGTATCAAACCTAAAGACCTCAATTAATTAGCATAAACAAGCACCAACCTCTTAGGATGACCTCAAGGGAATTGAATTCCCAAGCAACCAATCCTCTCACAATCAAAGATTCAACAAGAGCCATCCATGGCCTCTCTCATAAGTTTCTCTCTCTAGAGACAACTCTCAAAATCACTCATCTTTTCTTCCAAATGTCAAAAGTCCCCTAATGAAATGAAAGACAATGTATTTATACTAACTAAATAATAGAAGACCCTATTATTACATAAATGCCATTAATGAGGCAAGGGCCTTGTTTGGCTAGTCTTGTGGAGATGGAAATCTTGAATTTGCGGATGTGGCCTCTTGCGTATAGCCTTCCTTGCTCGGTGGCCACTTTAATGTTGTTCCATCTCCCATCCGTCCTCTCCATGCTATCATCCAAACTTTGGCTCTACGAGACGGTCCTTTAAGTGTCCTTGAGGCAACTCGTCTTGTATCATTTCTTGTATCAAAATCTGAGACCATGGTTGGTCGTTATAAGATCCATATTGAGTTTGTTGTGAAAAGAACATATAGCTAAAGAATATGTATACGGGTGTCCAGGTCGGGTACCAGTCACGGCCTACGGGGTTGGGTCGTGACAAAAGTGGTATCAGAGCGATTTATCCTCGGAGTGTCTACAGACCGTGTCTAATAGAGTCTTGTTTATCGGTGTGTTGTGCACCACATCTATAAACAGGAAGCTACAGGATATTTAGGATGTCATCTTTCCTTCTTATCTTAGATCGTGCGATAGAGCTATATTATTAGGGTGATCTTTTTCTAACAGACTATTACGTTTACAGCTATGCCTCCGAAGAAAGCGACAGCTGCCCAGAAGGGTAAATCGATAGCAGGAGAAACTAGCCAGACTGGGAGAGTTACTAGGGCTCGTGCTCAGATTTTGCCTGAGGTTTTGCTTCAGTCCGCGAGTTCTGCCACACCGCCATTTCAAGAGGAACCTAGGGCAGCGACAGCTCCTAGTCAGGGGGCGGCTCCACCGCCAGCTACCGAGGACCTAGCACATGAGCCTCCAGCTCCTCAGTCAGGGGCGGAGGATAGAGCTATGAGGGATGCAGTTCAGTTACTCACCAGACTAGTGGCCGGACAAACTCGCAGGCAAGGACTAGGGGTTGACCAGGCGGATAGACATGACAGTCGGAGGGCCCGTGACTTCCTAAGTTGTAACCCTCTAGAATTTTTCGGGTCGAAGCCCGAGGAGGACCCGCAGGAGTTCGTTCGACAGATGCAGCGTACGCTGAGGTTAATTAAGGCTTCTGAGACTGAGTCTATGGAGTTAGCTTCGTATCGACTGCGGGACGTAGCTGTCAACTTGTATGAGTCGTGGGAGTTGTCTAGGGGCGCGGATGCTCCTCCAGCAGTGTGGGATGAGTTCGTGGAGGCTTTCCTTGGCCATTTTCTGCCTCCAGAAATGCGGCGAGCCAGAGTCGATAGATTCTTACGTCTGAGGCAGAATCGCAGGAGCGTTCGGGATTATAGTCTCGAGTTCGATTCGTTGGCCAGATATGCACCTATTATTGTAGCTGATATGACTGATAGGATGCATCGATATGTGATGGGGTTGGATCATTATATTGTTGATAGCTGTATGGTAATGGCCTCCCAGCCAAGGATGGATATTGCTCGGTTGCAGGCGTATGCCTAGGGGATGGAGGATCGACACAGGGGGCGTCAGCCCGATAGAGACTATGACAGAGGCCAGCACAAGAGAGCTAGGTCAGCCGGCCATCTAGGTGAATTTCGAGGCATGCAGCCTCAGCAGCAGCACAATAGATATCCTTCTCAGCCAGCATGGAGTGCACCCCCACAACTAACTGGTAGGAGATTTGATAATACCGGGTATTCAGGAGCCGGTCCGAACACCAAGGCTTCGGGTTCACAAATGCCTAGGGTTCCGAGTCAGTCGAGGTCACCCTTGCCTCGGTGTTCTCGATGCGGGAAACAGCATTCTGGCGAATGTTGTCGTGCTACAGGTGCTTGCTTTTCTTCCGGCCGTCAGGGCCATCTTATGAGGGATTGCCCACTCGGGGGTAGTCCAGGCGGTGCACCTCAGCCAACTGGATCAGTTGTTGGTTCATCTTCTTTTGTGGTTGTGCGCCCTATGGGGCAGGGTTTCCAGGTACCAGCAGGCCGCGGTAGAGGTCGTGGCGGAGCTTCTAGTTCTAGCGGGCCTTCGAACCGCATATATGCCTTGTCTACTAGGCAGGATCAGGAGGCGTCACCTAATTTGGTTACAGGTATGCTATCGATTTTCTCTCGAGATGTGTATGCATTGATAGACCCAGGCTCCACATTATCATATATTTCCCCACTTGTTGCTAGTAGAATTGGGATAAAACTCGAATCGATAGAACCATTTGAGGTAGCTACACCAGTAGGAGATTCTGTTATAGCAATACAAGTATATAGAGACTGTTCGGTGAATATATATAGTCGTTGCACCAAAGCAGATTTGATAGAGCTAGATATGACTGAGTTTGATGTTATTATGGGTATGGATTGGTTAGCTTCTTGTTATGCTAACGTTGATTGTAGAGGCAAGTTAGTCCGATTTAAGTTCCCAGGAGAGCCGATAATAGAGTGGATGGGAAATACAGCATCGCCGAGGGGTTAGTTTATTTCATACCTCAAGGCAAGGAAAATGGTCAGAAAGGGTTATATTTATCATCTGGTACGGGTACACGACCTGAAGGCAGAGGCACCGACTATTCAGTCAGTGTCGGTGGTTAGCGAGTTTCTCGATGTATTCCCAGATGAACTCCCGAGCCTTCCGCCTGAGCGGGAGATAGAGTTCGCTATAGACGTGTTACCAGACACTCAGCCCATATCTATTTCTCCTTACAGAATAGCACCGGCGGAACTGAAGGAACAATTGAAAGATTTATTAGAAAAGGGCTTCATAAGGCCCAGTACATCACCTTGGGGAGCACCGGTATTATTTGTAAAGAAGAAGGATGGGTCGCTGCGGATGTGTATTGATTATAGGCAGCTGAATAAAGTAACAATAAAGAACAGGTATCCTCTCCCGAGGATCGATGATCTATTTGACCAGTTGCAGGGTGCTAAGTGTTTCTCGAAGATAGACTTGCGGTCAGGTTATCACCAGGTGCGGGTAAAGGAGGCAGACATTTCGAAGACTGCATTCAGGACCCGATACGGGCATTACGAGTTTAGAGTGATGTCCTTTGGGTTGACCAATGCTCCAGCGGTATTTATGGATTTGATGAACAGAGTGTTCAAGCCATTTCTTGATCTGTTCGTAAACGTATTCATTGACGATATTCTGGTCTACTCACGATCAGAAGAGGAGCATGCAGATTACTTGAGAACGGTACTTAGGGTGCTCCAGCACCAGAAATTGTATGCTAAGTTCTCTAAATGTGAATCCTAGTTTACTTCAGTAGCACTCGGGCATATTATTGGAGCTGATGGCGTTCGGGTAGATATGCAGAAGATTGAGGCAGTGAAGACTTGGCCTAGACCTACGACACCTACTGAAGTACGCAGCTTTCTGGGGCTAGCAGGGTATTACAGAAGGTTCGTAGAGAAGTTTGCCTCAATTTCAGTGCCTTTAACGAGGCTAACCTAGAAGGCAGCTAAGTTCCAGTGGACCGACGCTTGTGAGCGGAGCTTCCAGTTGCTGAAAGATAAATTGACTACAGCCCTAGTTCAGCTCTTCCTGAGGGACCGGATGGCTATGTCATTTATTGTGATGCTTCCGGTGTTGGGGTAGGTTGTGTGCTGATGCAGCATGGCAAGGTCATAGCCTATGCCTCCCGACAGCTCAGAAAGCACGAAAGGAATTATCCCACCCATGATCTGGAGTTAGCAGCGGTGATCCATGCTTTAAAAATATGGAGACATTATTTATATGGCGTGCATGTTGACATTTATACAGACCATAAGAGTCTCCAATACATCTTTAAGCAGAAGGAGCTGAATTTGCGGCAGAGGCAGTGGCTAGAGTTGCTGAAAGACTATGATGTTGATATTCTATACCACCCAGGGAAAGCAAATGTTGTAGCAGATGCACTCAGCCGTAGATCTATGGGTAGTTTGGCAGACGTGCAACCAGAGCAGAAGGAGATAGGCCGTGAGATTCGCCAGCTAGCTAATTTGGGAATCCGTTTGGCTGATTCTGAAAATGGCAGGGTTTCTATTCGGGGAGTTGCTGAGTCCTCTATCATAGAAGAGATAAAGAGACACCAGTACGAGGACCCTATCCTTGTACATCATAGGGATGCAGCTCTTCAAAAGGAAGAGACCCCATTTAAGGTTGCAACTGACGGGGTACTACGATACAAAGATAGATTATGTGTACCTGAGGTTGCAGGGTTACGACAACAGGTGATGGGAGAGGCACACTGTGCCCGTTATTCTATTCATCCAGGGTCAACGAAGATGTATCATGACCTCAGATGCTTTTATTGGTGGGATGGCATGAAGAGGGATATAGCAGAATTTGTTGCTCAGTGTCCGAATTGTCAGCAGGTTAAGGTCGAACACCAGAAGCCCGGAGGACTATTACATGAGATGGAGATTCTGACCTGGAAGTGGGAGGTGATTAATATGGACTTCGTCACAGGTTTACCTCGCACTCTGTGAAAATATGACTCTGTTTGGGTCATCGTTGATAGGTTGACAAAGTCAGCTCATTTCCTTCCAGTCAGGACTACATATTCAGCTGAGGATTATGCCAGGTTGTACCTTAAGGAGATAGTGAGACTTCACGGGGTTCCCACAACTATTATCTCTGATAGAGGAGCCCAGTTCATAGCTAACTTCTGGAGATCCTTCCAGGAGGGATTGGGGACACAAGTGAGTCTCAGTACGGCGTTTCACCATCAGACTGACGGGCAGGCCGAGCGTACCATTCAGACACTACAAGATATGTTACGGGCCTGTGTTATGGAATTCCGGGGTAGCTGGGACGATCATTTGCCACTTATTGAGTTCGCCTATAATAACAGCTACCATTCGAGTATTCAGATGGCACCGTATGAGGCCTTGTATGGGAGGAAGTGCAGATCACCTATTGGCTGGTTTGATATTGGTGAGACCAAGCTGATAGGCCCAGATATGATTCAGCAGGCTGTTGATAAGGTGAAGCTCATTCAGGAGAGATTACTGGCGGCCCAGAGTCGGAAGAAATCATATGCAGATAATCGACGTCGACACTTGGAGTTTCAGGTTGGTGACTGGGTGTTCCTGAAGGTGTCGCCCATGAAAGGTGTCATGAGATTTGGCAGGAAAGGGAAGCTAAGCCCGAGATATATTGGACCTTATCAGATTGTCCGTAGAGTAGGCCAGGTTGCCTACGAGTTAGACCTACCGGCTGATTTGGAAGCAGTGCATCCAGTCTTTCACGTGTCAATGCTTCGCAAATGTATGGGCGATCCTTCCAGGGTATTTCCCGTAGATGATGTCCAAGTGACAGAGGAATTATCCTACGAGGAGCAGCCTATAGCCTTACTTGATCGGCAGGTTATGAGGTTACGAACTAAGGACGTGGCTTCAGTTAAAGTATTATGGCGAAACAACAATAGGGAAGAGATGACATGGGAAGCCGAGGAGGAGATGAAAGACAAGTATCCTTACTTGTTCTCTACGCCTACAGGTAACTTCAACTCCTCACTTGATTATATTAATTGCCTGATGAAACGATATGTTATAACGATAAGGGAGACTTCCCCAAAATTCTTATAGGACCGTACGGGACCAATTCAACATTCGAGGACGAATGTCCTAAAGGGGGGGAGAATGTTAGACCCCGTATTTTATACGTCGAGTTATTCGCGAAGGAATCGACGTGAGATAGAAACCTCGGATTCTTAATTTCTAAACTAGAACTAATCGGTTATAAATTTTACTTAGTACAAAAATATTATTGGAGATTAGGAATTACTTAATTATGGTGTTAAGTAAAAATTTGTGAAAACAATGAACCAAGAAGGATCATCAACGTGCAAGGACAAAAGATGACTCAAAGTCATCTAAAATAAAGCTATTATGGAAGACATACAAATATGCATTCAAATGTGGAATCATTCACTACACTTTCAATATTTTGTAGATAACTAAAATACACTTCATAATCAATGGGAGGGTTCGGCCAAGGAGCTGAAATTTGGAGGAGGAAAAGGTTAGTCATGCAACTGAATATTGAAGCATGCATTACTTTATAAAAGGATACATTATTTTATGAAGACATAACATGGTGGAGGAATCATTTCACATTAAAAATTGATCATTCATCTTTGTATGATTACAATGAAAAAATTATGGTGTATGAATCATCCACAACACATGCAATTGTCTTGTAAACAATTGAAAAGAAAGAAGAAGAAAGGAAACAACAAGGAGGCAATTCGGCCATCTAGCCGAAAGTTGAAGGAAAAATGAAATAAAATTTTTGTGTAAAGTTAATGGAGTGATTCATGCCATAAGTGGAGCATGTGAACAACTTGTAGGCATCAAAGTTGAACCAAATAATGACTAAGACATCATCCTTAACAATTCATTTCAACTATACAACACAAAGAAAGAAAACATAGAAAACCTAGAGAGAGAGGGAGCAACTCTCGGAGTCTTGATCCAAAAATTATTTTTCAAGGTGTTTCAACCCTTTAGAAGGTCCCTAGAACGTGAAGATAGTATTTGGAGCAAAAAGAACCATTTTCATCTCAAGTCACCAACTCTAGCCAAGTAGAGAAGTCAAGTTGTCAAGGTAAGATCTAACTTTCTTTTCCATGCATTAAGGGTGATGTAGATGAGTAGATATAAGTTGTATGCATGAAATAAGGTGTGTTGATGTTGGAACATGATAGTAACCATGAGGTTATTGTCACGACCCAACCCTGTGGGCCGTGACTGGTGTCCGAGCTGGACACCCTTACACACCTACTTACCGAATCGACATATCTATAACTTATTCATATCTCACAAATATTGATTATCACAGATATCACAGACATAACCGGACAATGACGACCCATGACCCACATATATGTCTACGGGCCTCTAACAACATAACAGAATCATATGGCGGGACAGGGCCCCGCCGTACCCCTGAAATGTCATATACACATAAATATGTACAACAGAAAGATCTATACCAAAAGTGTGGGCTCCGGATCAAAGGAGCACTCCAACGTAGCAGAAAGGGCACCCTAGACTAGCGGATCACCACAATAAGCGTCTGTACCAGCGGGCATGAAACGCTGCCCCCGAAGAAAGGGGGTCAGTACGGAAAATGTACCGAGTATGTAAGGCATGAAATACATAACGGGGAACCATAGCCAAAAATGGAAACTCTACAGAACCAGTAAAACTGTGAAAAATCATCAATACGTTTTCTTTTGTGTAACAAAGTAGTATATCTCAAATCATGAATCATATACATATACATATACATACATATATATACAACGTGTCCCGGCCCTTTAGTGAGGGACTCGGTGAATAAGGTCAGGCATATCAATATCACATACCGTGTGTACATATAACGTTTCCCGACCCTTTTGTGAGGGACTCGGGCTCAGTGAAATCCAGTGAAATCCAAACTGAAGGACTCGGCTGCACGATAACATGTCCTGGCCCGGGCTCAGTGAAATCCAAACTGAAGCTTGCACGAACAGAATAATGCGAAACCATATGCACACAAATCAAGACTCAATGGATACATACACTTACTGACATCAGAAGGCTCAGAAACAAGTTTCGGGTCGATCCGACTTAGTCTGAAAAAGTTACGAACGTTTGAAGTACAAAATGTTCTATAAGAGTTTTAGAAGCTATTTTGGATAATCAAGGTAATAATCATATCCGGTATCTTTCGGATGTCGTATAGATCAAAACAAATATAACTTTTGGAATCATAGGTACACATCATAGTATATCAAGACTCGTTAGAATAGTCGGGCATGCTATCATTTGAAAATCAAGACATTAATTACATCACTTATCTTTTAATACCAATTAAGGAACATATCAAATAAGTCTTTGAACATCATGCCGACATCATATATCATATATACACATATGACAGATTCATGCACGCATACTCGTAGAACGTCATACATTATGTTGCTGCGGAACGTGCAGCCCGATCCATGAACATATTATACTATTGCCGAGGAACGTTCGGCCCGATCCAAGATTGTATGCAAAAGTTAGAAACATTAATACTTACAAAATCATTTTAAGGACATGAATTCTTATCAAAAGGCCAATAGAAGTCGTAGACGAACTTGAAAACTTATCAATAGAGCTTCGGAATCATAAGTACGTATCGAAACCATATGAAACGACTTATGGAGGTCAAAGATATTAGCCACCCTAATGGCTCTAAGAACAAGAATTTCTTTGAAATCATGCATATACGTCATTTGTCCAATTTATAGAGATCATGCCTTAAGAAAGAAAGGTGAGCCTTACATACCTTGCCCGCTTCTTACGTAAATCCGAATTTAAGTCTTTGACTTCGCAAGATCTACAATAATATTCATACATACCAAACATTAGCCATCAACACTTAGAGTCAAATTCTAACCCAACACTTAATCCACAGAAATTCCGGCAGCATTTCCCCTGTAAATGCGCCATCCCCGAGAATTCAACTCGGCCAAAAATACAACAATAAATCCGAGAATTTAACTCGGCCACAATACCAACAATTATTCTAACAATATCCACCATCGATTCAAAACACATACTAGCATTAGCAACTTCGTTCTACAACTTCAACGACGTCTCAATTATATTCAATTCATATTTGATCCCACATTCAAATACTAGTCCAAGATCATTCAACACAATTCAAAAGCATTTCATACCATTCTACAAAATATACAAAAATCCCACCAAAACTATAATTCGCCCGAAACCTCCAACCTTCGACACAACATTCACAACATAATTTTTCATCAACAACAACCACAATTTGCACCTTAACAATTCCATTTCCATAATTACATAAATCTACAATAAAATCACAAAATTTCCTACAACAACTTAACAATAAATTTTCATGCCAACTCGAATCATTAAACCTTTATTTACATCATAAATGCCTCAACGACACAACTAACAAGCTAAATAAAATTGATCCACCCTCCCCCCCCCCCCCCCCCCCCCTCACCATAACAACATCACACGGCCACCTACACTTACACACACCCACACGGCTCACACTACACACATCACAATTCCATGATTTTCATTCAATTCTAATCATTATAACATATACACTTCTTCCATAACATAAAAGAATAGAATTCTTACCTTTTTCTTCAAATTTCCACTTGCCACAAAAGTAGTTTTATCGCTTAAATAATTATACCACGTTGAAGATGGTCTTGAACTTAGTAGGAATTCAAGTAGAAACAAATTTTTGGATCAAAGTTGAAGGACTTCATTTTTTTTTTCTTGATGGCCGAATGGCCTTTTTGTGGTGTTCTCAATCTTCTTTCTTGAAAGTTCTTGGATAAGAATGAGGAATAGGCCCCTTTTTAATCTATTTATCACATGATTTTAATTACATGGGTTTGGGCCTTTTTATTTTCCATGGCCGGCCACCCCTATATTTTGGGCCTCATTTTCTCTTTTTTTTTTAGCCTAATTAGTTGGTTAATATTTTGTAATTCCCGAAACAAATTTCTAAAATTTCCCATTTTGCCCTTGGCCTTCCTCCATCTATCCACATCGACATTTTTCATGAACAACTAGTTTATTAAATAGGAGCAAAACATTGCCCCATCTCTTACTAATCACAATTATCTCAAATTATCCAAGTATGAAAAATTCGGGATATAACAGTTATATGTGTTGATGTTGAAGTATGGTTGTAACTTGAAGAACATGAATCGCATGCATAAAATCATGAATATTGGTGTTGGAATGACTATGTGGCCGAGGGGACTGTTTTGGTGGAAGTAATGAACTAATTTTCTTTAATAAATATGGTTGTTACTATCATAGATCTCATGGTAAAAAGAATGAAAAGAATTGGAAGGTTAAAGGTGAAGTTGTGTTAGTATGAAAATAATTGAATCTATGATTTTATGTGAGTGATGTTGAAGCATGTTGAAACCATGTATGGACTGTTTTGTGTGGAAGTTAGAGAACTGATTTTACTTGATATTTTGATTGTTATTGTCATGAATTTTATAATGTAAATAAAGGTGTTTAATGGGTGGAGTTGGAACTAAAGTCATTTGTGAGTTGTTGTAAGGATTATAGAAATGACGATATAGCTTAGTTGCATATGAATTGATGTTGTACCTGTCGTGTGGATAGCTGGTCATAACTTACTGAAATTATATGAAAAGAAGACATGAAATGATGTGTAAAAATCTTATGTGGTTTGCTTAGTATGTTCGTAAATGTTTGCAAGAATTCCGAACATTTTTATGTTGTCGGTTAGGGACTATTTTGGACATGTTGTTGGTTAGGGGCTGTTTTGGACGTGTTGTTTTGGCTAAGTTGGAAAAATTAATTATTGTTAAGAATATACATCATGTTGCCATAGTGGTTGGGATGTTATAGAATCGTTTTGACGAAATGTTATGACTATAGACTAACAAGAATAAATTGGACGTGTCATAATCGCATGTAGACTATTATTGGGTGTTGTAATGTGCGGACTGTTTTGACACGTTGTTGTTATTCTTATTGAGCTTGGAAGATTAATGATAATTAAAATTATACATTGTGTTGTATGTTGGATGGGCTGTTATAAGTTGTTACATGCAAACGTTAAGGCTACGAACTATTAGAAGTAACTTGAGAATGTAGTAGCCGTATGTGAATCGTTATTGCATGTTGTGAATGTGGGCTAATTGGGATATTGTGTGGGCTGTCCGGATTGGTATTGAACACATAATTATTGATGTTGGATTGGTTGTATGTGGTTGGTTTGGATACAAGAGAAAACGTCGTCTAAACATCTAGAAAGGAGTTACTAACGTTAGAATACGTTTTGAATCTCCCCGTAACTTAAACGCAGTTGTTGGCATCTTAATATAGGTTGAAGCATTATTGGGCAGCGTATACATATTGTTTGACGAATAAGCGCTAAAGGTATGTGAAGCTAACCCTTCTTTCTTTTTGGCATGATCGTTGTGAAATGAATATACGATATATATATATATATATATATATATACGATTCCAAAGGAAATTCCTATTCTTAGAGCCACTAGGATAGCTATTGATCTTGATTCCCATAACGTATGTTTTGTTTTATATATATTGATATGTACACATGATTTAAAGTTCCATTTTGATATGATCCACAGGGACATCCGAAAGGTATATGGTATGACTATTATTTGAAATTGCGAACGATGGTTCGTGTTGACTATCCTATTGAGTCCTTAAAAATGTTTTGAATTGCATATAGTTTCTCACTACTCTGCTCGTGCATACCTCAATATATCTTTCACCGAGTCCCGGGCCGGGTATGTTATCGTGCACACTTCCACTGCATTGTTCGCCGAATCCCTCATTAAAGGGCCGGGTACAATATATATATATATATATTCTGGAGTTATGTTGTGTTATGATGTTATGCTGTGTTACGGAGTTATATTATATTCTGGAGTATGCTGTGTTATGGCGCCAGAGACGGGGTGGCGACCATGTTCACCGAGTCCCATAATGGGGCCGGATCTGATATATGATATTGATGTGCATGAGTTATGTTTCAAAAGCAAGGACTTGGTATTCTGGTTATTCTACTCATGTTCTGTACTCTTATTTCAGTTATGATCCTGTTTACTGTATTTCATACTTTACATGCTCAGTACATATTCCGTACTGACCCCCTTTCTTCGGGGGGCTGCGTTTCATGCCCGCAGGTGCAGATACTCGCTTTGGTGATCCGACAGCTTAAGATTCCCCTTCTGCTATCTTGGAGAGTTCCGTTGTTCCGGAGCCCAGACTTTGGTATAGATCCTTTTTTATCTAAATATATGCATATGTTGTTTAAGGGTACGAAGGGCCCTGCCCCGTCATATGTTACGTTACTGTTGATACTCTTAGAGGTTTGTGGACATATGTGTGGGTTGTGTATGGGTTCTGTTTAGCTGTGTCTATACGATGTGATGTGGTATGATGTTCGTCTATAATGGCAGCCTTGTTGGCTTGCATATGATATTGATATGTGGTGGCAGCCTTGTCGTCTTGCTTTTATATGTATAATTATGCGACAAATCTGAGACCATGGTTGGTCGTTATAAGATCCATATTGAGTTTGTTGTGAAAAGAACATATAGCTAAAGAATATGTATACGGGTGTCCAGGTCGGGCACCAGTCACGACCTACGGGGTTGGGTCGTGACAATTGCTCGTACTGACCCCCTTTTTTCGGGGGCTGCGTTTCATGCCGCGCAGGTAAACCCAGATGAATAGAAGCCATTATAGAGGATGTCCCAGCGGAGTTGGCAAGCTCCATTTACCCCTGGAGTGTTGTCGGGTCAGAGTATTATGCTATGATGTCTTGTTCGGAGTTAGAGACTTTGCAGACAGAGTCGTAGGTATAGAATGTCAGTCTTGTAAGCGGCTCCACCAGCGGATGTGTTATTATGCTACATGTTACAAATTTTATATGATTACAGATTTGACTTGATTCGGGAACGATGAAAAGGATGATTCTGCAGATCCGTATTATGTATTTTATCCTTATTTGATTTAAGGAGTCCAAAGTGATTATGCGTGTAATAAGAGTCAGCGGGTTCGCTCGGCTCCGAATATGGGGTCGGGTGCTCATCACACCCTAGTAAGATCAGGGTGTGAAGTAGAGTCATGTTTTTGGGTGTGAAGCCGGCCACATTTATAAACAAAAGGCTGCAGGGCATCTAGGGATTGTTGACCTTCTTTCTGTCTTAGAACGTGCGATAGAGCCAAGTCATAGGAAAATGAGATTCCCTATATAATCCTTACATACGACGGAAGAAGGTGAGTGACGATATGGCAAGTCACAGAGGTAATTCTTGATATATTTGTTCTGTTTCCTGAAACTGGAAGCACTGGAGGGCTGGAATGTGTCATATAGCCGTATGTTTTGTGAGGTATTATTGATATTTGGTACGTACAAATTTTGAATAGTAAGAATGGTAAAGGAGATTCTGCCCTAATTGTTGGGTATGCCTAACAGGAAGAAGCGTGGAAAGGAAATACCGTAAACAGACGATAAGTGGGATGTGATATTTTAGAGGAGCTACGGATTTGGGGCATGACATGAAGAACGATGGCGAGAAGGACGATTAGCAGTCCGAAGGATTAATATGGATAATGTTCGAGGTTTAGTAAGAACAAGGTCTGCTGGAGGATTCAGAGAAAGTTGACAATCAGTTTTGCTGTAGATTATTATGTAAGGATGGTGAATGGAAATCCGAACAGACTGATACCCGAAGTATTCATATGTAACAGTGATGAAGGTATATTTGCTATTATCAGGAATCTAGGAATCTGGGACGAAGGGTAATGATACACGAAGGTGAAGGGTGAATATTGAGGATTGAAAAGGGTAAAATAGTAATTGTAAAAGGAAGGGCGTGTTATGAAAATGTCTCGGAATCTGTAAGACTTCGACTTATTCCAGATTATGTAATGAAGGTCATGCGGAAAGGTGGACGCGATTATATCAGCATTAATGCACCAAATTTCATCAAAGATTCAAGGTTAAGCGTGCTGAGGTAGGAGAAATTTTAGGATGGGTGACCCCCTGGGAAGTGAACTAAAAGTTCTATAAATTGAGACATAAGAGGCAAATGAGAAGCTAGAGTAGCCTAAGGGAAACTAGAGTGTGCGGGATGGTTGGAGACCATAAAAGGTCGCGTAGGACGAGGCAGACTAGACTGGTGAAGAGACCGAAAGTGCATCACAACTCTGGAATTAGGATAGGCTTGAATAGCGTTTGGAAGTATTTTGTGGGCTAGTTGATAGTAATTATATATATATTTATATATATATATATATATATATATGAATGTGTATGATATCCCATATGTGATTGTATCGGTGGGCATGTGTATCCCAGCAACCAGTGTTACGGTATGGAAGGCATCAATAGAGTAACGGTACCGGAGTTCAAGTGACAAGAAAAATAAACTGTACAAGCGTTACGAGCTAAACTGATGCTATGCTCACTACAGGTTAAGATTGGAAAGTTCTAATACAATGATAATTGGAAAAGAAAGAGAGTGAGTAAATAGAAGGCAAGGAGATCAAAATGTCGGAAAAAGGGTAAAAGGTAAGAAACTTCGGTGAGTGAAACCCCCGAGAGAAACTTCCGGCAAAGCACGAGACTACTTGGGTAAAAACTCAAAGATAGGCGCGTGAAGAGGATAAAGTGTGGTAAAATGGAACAAAAGAGGAGTGTGTGAGGTTCGAGAACCAATTTCAATAAGTGGGGCTAAAGGAATAGTGACTAGGACAGGGGGATGTGAAGTAAGAAAAAGAATGCTTAGGCCTTCCGATGATTTTAAGGTGAGAAGTATATAAAGGGATAAATGTATGGTGAAATTAACAAGGTTGCCTCGGACATGGAGGAGCTTTCCAAAAGGATAATTTAAGGATAGAACGGATTTGCGAGTTTAAAGTAAAAATTTCACGAACTTCAGAGCCAATGCCACAAACGGCAAAAGGAGGAAAGGAACCCAAAGAGGGTTAAGGATGGAAGCAGAGAAGATGTACTAACGGATTAGTCGAAGGAAGAGGAGAACATTTGGGAACAAAATAACTGGAAAATCTTTAACCATAAGAGTAAGAAGAATACTTTAACGAGTTAGCGATAGGAACCCGATTGCGCACTAAGGAAAGAATAAGAATGATGGGTCGGCATTGTTGATTGGGAAATTAATGGTATGGAATGAGGATTCATGTGAGGTCTAAAAGAGTTAATCTTAGGGGAAATGGAATGAAATGTAAGGAATGTGCATAGGAGACCGCTCGGTCATAGCATCATAAATATAGTTAAAGGTTCAATGAGCAGGGATAGAGAGAGTGTAAACTGTAAGGATTCTGAACTGTGAGAAAAAGTAGCGGGACGCTTGAAAAATATGGACGCACAGCTGCAACGCAAGCGCATAGTCAAGAAGACTTACGAGCAAGCGAGCTAAATGTGTGAAAGGACTAATAGTGGATGGAAAGATATGGGAATATTAATAAGAATGATAATATAAGCGTAAAGGAAAGAAAGACTTATGGTAAAAAGTTTCGATATGTTGTGCATAGAGTTGGAAAGAAAGATGAGGAGTAAGGTATAAACGAAGACTTCACAAAAGGACTGTTGGCATATAAGGAGCCCCTTAAAGGGGGGAGACCATATTATATTAGGCCTAAAAGGAATCATAAAATTTTCAGGCTCCAGAGAAGGAAAAATTATTAGTTTGGAGCCAGAGTTCAAAGCATATCGGCACATCAGAAGGATACCCGAAAGAAGTAGAAGTGAAATGACTATAAGTGTACCATGAGGCAGACATGAGGGTATACGCTATGGAATTATATGAACTGTTAACGTGAAGCTATACCCAATTATAATTGTAAGAAGTCCACACCGGAGAGCTAACACGGAATAATGACTGACGAAGTGGTTGCTAATATGAAGAAATCAAAAACAAGTATACATGTGTCGAGGAATATGAGGGCAAGGAACAGCCGGTGGCCATATTGGATCGTCAAGTGAAGGTTGCGCGCCAAAGATATGGCTTCTGTTAAGGTGTGGTGACGAAACAATAACAAAGAAAAGATAATCTGGGGAGTACAAGGATAATAATTTGGCGCAGCGGATTAGAAAACCCACGACACGAAATGAGGACTCATGTAAAGACCGAGGAGTTCGATCATAAAGGAAATAAGGTGAAAGATAAGGAATGAGCATGAAGAAAAGGACAACTATAAGAGGGACCCCCCCCCCCCCCCCGAAGTGTTACAAGACCCCATAAGATCAATTGAACATTCGAGGATGAATGTTCTAAAGGGGGGAGGATGTTATAGCCCATATTTTGTACGTTCGGATAATTCGAGATAATTGCGAGAAGTTAAGGCCAAGACTATTTTCCGAAATTATTTTAATTAACAAGTTGTTTATTAGTATGGAAATATTGAGAAAGGCTAAGGGTAAAAAGGGAAATTCGCAAAGTGGTTCATGGTAATATTGTAGAAGGCTAGGGGCAAAACGGGAATTTCATAAAACATTCAAGAAATTTCTTGAAAGGGCCATGTTGGCCGTGTGGTTTAAGTGAGTGGCCCCACTCCAAGTCTTGGCCAATTTGCTCAAGCCAAGGGTGGGGACATGTGGCCACCCATGTATGGGCTATATATATATATATATGTGTGTGTGTGTGTATAAGAGCTTACAAAGCAAGGAAATTATTCATGAAACTTCAAGAAGAAAAAAAAACTTGGAGAGAAAATGAGGGCCATTCGGCCATGGTTCCAAAATTTGTGTCCATGGAATTGATCAAGAAAAATTATTTTCTTCTAGCAATTCAACCAAGTGGAACGCCCTTAACAACATGGAGTGATTGTTGGAGTAAGCAAAGCATTTGAATTGCAAGTTGTAAATCTAGCTGAGCAAGAAGATGAGTGGGAAAAAGGTATGTGTTTAACCTTTTCTTACATATGTTATGGATGATTCGTGCATGTGTGGTATGTAGAAATGGATGAAATTCATGAAATATGTGTGTAGGGATGTGGCCGAATAGGGGTTGAATTGGTGAGATGTGATGAATTGATTTTACTTAGTATTTTAATTGTTGTTGTGGTAGATTCTATGATGTAAAATGAGGATTTAGTGGTTTGAAATGAAGTGGAAATCGTTTGTGGGATATTGAAGAAGTTAATGTGATATTAGCATGATTCCTTATATTTGTATGAATGAATTTGTTAATGTGTGGGTTGTGGATATAACTCATGAATTTGGAAGCAAGAGATGTGTTTGGAAGATTGTAAGTTGGGTTGTTGTGATTGTATTGAATATAAGAAAAATGTCGTTGGATTATGTAAAAGAGGTTACTAACGTTAGAATGTATTTTGGAGTAATTGATGAAGTTGTTAGTGTGTAGATTGTTGGTGTAGTTCATGAACTTGGAAGAAAAGAAATGTGTTGTTATTGTTCTTGTTGAATTTGGAAGGTTTCGGGTGAAGTGGTATGTTGGTTGGGTTGTTTGAACATTATGTGAATTGTTTGAAAGTTCTTGAACCATGTTAGAATATATTTTCGATTGAATGTTGAAGTTGTTAGTAGGATTGTTGGTATTGTTGTTGATAATTTGGCCGAGTTGAATTCTCGGATTGTTGTTGATAAATTGGCTGAGTTAGATTCTCGGGGATGGTGAATTTACAGAGGAAATTCTGCCGAAATTTCGGCAGAATATAAATTAATTAATTTGAAGGACTACGACAAGTATATGTCGATGAGTCTAATGATTATGTCAATTCTCTTGAATGTAGACTAGCAAGTTTGGACGAATAAGCGTAGCTAATTGGACGTGGGACAGGTATGTAAGGCTTACCCTTTCTTTCTTTTGGCGTGATCTTTGTGAAACAAACAGACAAAGTATGTGTATGATTTCGAAGAACCTCCTATTCTTAGAGCCACTAGGATGGCTAATGTTCTTGTCTTCCGAAGAACTGTTTTGCTATGCCTTGATACAAATGTGTGGTTCCAAACGTTCTATGTTGATTTGATTCATAGCGATATTCGAAAGGTACTTGATATGATTATTGCTTTCATTTTCCAAAAAATAGCTTCTGAAACGTTGATAGAGGGTTCTGTACTAAAACGTCCATAACTTTTTCATACTAACTCGGATTGACTTGAAACGTGTTTATGACTCTCAAGTGTCGATTTATGTACGTACCCATCGAGTCTTAAGAATTTGTTCTATGTGCATATGTATATGAAGCGACGCCTTATGAGATTTATGATCTTATTCTATGTTCTCATAACGCTGTTATTCGTTGCTAGTCTCGTCTTATAATAATTGCTCTTTCAAGGTGAGACAAAGCCATGATGATTATTCCATAATATATTCGGAGTTTACCGACCTTACGTCACTCCGATAGAGACATAACATTCTGTGGGCTCTCCTGCATGCTGCTTATATGATATATGTGTATGATATGTGTATATGATACATGAACATGTGTATATGTATATGTAAATGGGGTAAGGGGAAAGGTGAGACGCTATAGACGCATAGCCACCTGATCAGTTGGTATAATATGATATCGTCCCGGACGCGGGATATATGGATAAATGGATCAGGCTGCACGTTCCGCAACAATATAATATATAAATGGTTCGGGCTGCACGTTCCGCAGCAATATAATATATATATATATGGATCGGGCTGCACGTTCCGCAGCACTAAGCATTCATGCTATGTATCCCTCGTATGTTATCATTCATGCCTTACATGCTCAGTACATTGCTCGTACTAACCCCCTTTCTTCGGGGGCTGCGTTTCATGCCGCACAGGTACACCCAGATGAATAGAAGCCATTATAGAGGATGTCCCAGTGGAGTTGGCAAGCTCCATTTACCCCTGGAGTGTTTCCGGGTCAGAGTATTATGCTATGATGTCTTGTTCGGAGTTAGAGACTTTGCAGACAGAGTCGTGGGTATAGAATGTCAGTCTTGTAAGCGGCTCCACCAACCGATGTGTTATTATGCTACATGTTACAAATTTTATATGATAAAAGATTTCACTTGATTCGGGAATGATGAAAAGGATGATTCTGCAGATCCCTATTATGTATTTTATCCTTATTTGATTTAAGGAGTCCAAAGTGATTATGTGTGTAATAAAAGTCAGCGGGTTCGCTCGGCTCCGAATATGGGGTCGGGTGCCCATCACACCCTAGTACGATCAGGGTGTGACACATGATACAGTTATGATTTCTCTAGAGGATTTTAGATGAGTCCCGTATATAGTCTGTTAGTGTGATAACCTCATCGGCTTGTATACGTCTTTCTTGGTACTGTTTGCTTTGTACAATTATAGCAGCCTCGTTGTCTTGCTCAGTTGTATATATATATATATATATATATATATATATATATATATATATATGTTTTAGGTGTGTGAGCCCAGTTAGATGAGATAACCAATATCTATATATGTATCCAGGTTGTAGCCTTACCGGCTTGTTGGTATTGTCTGTGTGCAGGTTGGTTTATCGGCCTAAGTTTAGGGCTACCCCTCTAGATTTACATATTTAGAGTGGTTCTCTCGGGCCTAATGTAGCACCAAGTGCTGGTCATGCCTCTCCAGATTTGGAGCGTGATAGAATGATCCCAAAGGGGTGATATTGTAACATTCTGCACTCTCGAACGATTGTATAGAACCGGAGAAACAGAAGAGTAAATTTTTTCTAAGCGTTGTGAGGCACGGAGCTCGCTGAATGAACTCCAAAGCAAGAGTAGGTCTGACTATAGGCCTCGCTCAGTGATACACTGTATGCCAAAGCAAAAAAAAAAAGAACAGAAAATTGACTAAGTATGGGAAATCCAGGGGAGCTCACTAAGCAAAGCTCATAGCGAGGCATCACCCTGCCATAGATCTCGCAGGGCAAAGCCCATAGCGAGGAAACACCTCACTTTGGAGCTCGCTCAGCGAGCCCATACAGCCCGAACCCAGTCCTATAAATTCAACACTTAACCAGAAAATTCATTTTTCAGTCATTCCAACTTTATAGAAAAACCCTTGACAAGTGATTTCCTCTCCTCTCAACCTCTCACATCAAGGTAAGACCATTCCTATGATTCTTAATCAATACTACGACCAAATACGTGATTCTTAACATGATTCTTAAATGAAAACATAGGATTTCCAAGGTAATCCTTCTCAAGTGATTCGAAGCTATGGTTTTGATGTTCTTCGTCAAAGAAGCAAACTAGTTCATTAAATTGGAGCGTTTAGAAGTCTGCAGGGCTTCTATCTGCGTGTGGGAACATCACTGTTCATCTCCATGCCATGTTAATTCACGAAATTACTATTTCTCCTCATAGCTAGAGAATTATGTCTCAGCTCACAATAAGACCCAAATATAGGTCAGTTATATATATATATATATATATATATATATATATATATATATATATATATATATATATATATTATCAAGCTTAATTATGTTTCAGTTATTTGTATTTATGAATATCATTACGATTGTCATGAATCTGTCTATAATCTATGTATGCTCGTGTTTTCATTTCCACGAGTTCTCAGATACAAGTCATGAACCCATATTGTTCTATTCCATGGATTTACATGTTCTCATGTTTCATGCAAGTTATATATATTTATACATAGATTCATGATAAACTATATACAAATCATTTTTATGAGATCCATGTGCTTTTAAGCCAACCATGTTCATGCTTAGTGTTTTTGGGAGTAGCATAGATCTACCAAGAAGGTTTAAACACCTGAAACTACCTATGCTAACATATTATAAGGATTGCTCCACCCACTTTGGATGATACCTTCATGTTTATTGATTGGATCCATTCATGGCATGTTCATGTCTCATACCCTGGGATTGCTTTGCTGGACGGGCCAGAGGCTAAACTGTTACACCTCGGAAAAGTCCCCGTACATGTACAAGGAATAGAACGACAAGGGTATGAGTGTGGGGTGTTTTACTAAGCAAGGGGTGATGATTCGTGAATTTTTGGAAATGGAAAAGTTGTAGAATTTCATGCAGCCCAGTGGTCGTATAGTGATTTACGGCCCGTAAAGTGTTTTACGGACCGTAAACCACCATCGTCCTCCAGCCTTTCAAATTCCAACTTTCTGTTAAAGTGCGGGAATGCTTAAATACGACTTGGAATACGGCCCGTAAACTGGTTTACGAACCGTAAACCTCGATCGTAAACTGCAATATTCTTCAGCCAACTTCTCTGTTTTGGACATGCTTAAATACGACCAGGGAGGACGACTCGTAAACCAGTTTACGACCACTGTTCACCCCGACTGGAATTCATTAAAGATCAACTTTGAGTTATTAAAAGGGACCAAAGCCTCATTTTATTTCATTTTTCATCCATACAACCTTCAAGAACACTCTAGAAGCTCTCCAAATATTCATCCACAAAATTCAAGAGATCAAAGGGAAACCAAGATCATCAACATCTAATTCATGAAAGCAAGTGCATGAGGCTCTATTGGAAGTCATCTTCTTCTAGAAATCTCAAAAGGGTTGAAATAGGGTTTTGGTATAAAAAGAGTATTGTTGCTCAAGGCTTGTTCCACTATCATCCAAGGCATGTTTCATGACTATACCATATGGTTCAAGGTATTGGAAATCTTAGATACTTGAAATGTATAAGAACATAGAAAATGGGCCTTGCATGGGTGAATAGTGGCACAATTGAATAGTAGTTGAATGGAGTCATGAATGTTGATAAGCTACGGTTGTGAATATGTTATAAATAACGTCTAGACCATGAAATAAGTATTATATACGAGAAAACGTGATAACGAGCTATAACCATGGATGTGGAGAAATTGGAGGAAAATGGTAGATTTTTCTTAAAGTGTATAAGTGATGATTGTTGAAAGTAATATTGTGAGTGTCGTTACGAATGTATGAGAGTTGAAATGAAACATGGGAAAAGTATTAGAAATGAAGGAAGTGCTATCCAATTTTCCTTAGAAATAGTAGTCCGTTCTTATAATTAGTTAGCTAATGACGACATGAATTCTCTTAAAGGTATATACGAGTGCATTAAGGGAGAGCGAGCAAGCAATAAGAATTGTAAACGTCGAAGGTATGTGGGGCTATTCCCTTTCTTTCAAAGGCATGATCCCTAGCTTACGATTTCATAAATGCTCCCATATTTTCCTTGCTATCAAAGGTTAAATAGTCTAAGATTCCGAAGCACGATTTCCTTCTTGATATTCCATAAATGTTTTCCAAAGTACTCCTATTTACCAAAACCAAAGGTTGTGATTATGTGAGCATTTATGATAACGACCGTGGATATTGTTTTCAATAACAATGATGATGTCAAAAGTGAAAATATTATTATGCTGACCATGATGAGAGCAAATCTTATGTTTAAAAGTTTCAAGTTTACGATTTCAAGGACTATATGAGAACGTCGAGCTATTTGCTGAATTCTCAATTTATTCATGGATGGTGACTTTATTTCTAAATCTTCCAAAGTATATGAATGGATGCCTTATGAAGTTCATGATTTTATTCTATGCTTTCTTTTAATACTATTCTTCATTGATAGTCTCGCCTTATTATAATTGTTCCTTCAAGGTGGGACAAAGCGACGATGATTACTCCATAACATAATTGGAGGCTTTCGACCTTACATCACTCTGACGTACTTACAGCTTTTCCTTGGGCTCTCATGCATGCTAAGTATATGGTATAAGTATATGATATGTATATGTATTCAGGGGATATGGGGAACGTGAGGTGCTATAGACGCATAGCCATCTGGTCAGCTGGCATATCATGATTTCATCCCGGACGCGGGATATATGGGTTATGGATCGGGCTGTACGTTCCTCGGCACTAACTTATTATATTTATGGATCGGGCCGTACGTTCCTCGGCACTAACATATGATGACATATGGATCCGGCTGCGCGTTCCGCAGCAATTGACTATATGATGCTTTATGAGTATGCATGCATGGATCCGCCTTAAGAGGCAAGCAGGTATCGATTATCTCCTTGTACTTACTTTACTTTCTTATTCTTACTTTATTTCTTGATGTATGCCTTACATTCTCAGTACAATGCTCGTACTGACATCCTTTTCTTTGGATGCTGTGTTCATGCCCACAGGTAGACGGGAAAGCGGTCCAGACTAATAGGAGTCACTAGCCGAGCTGAAGAGCACTCCATCTTCTAGAGGTGCTAATTGGTTGTTCCTTTTGTGTATATATTTGTATGCCACTCAATAGAGGATCATAAATGCTCGACGTGGGTTGTGTGGTTCCACAACGTGGGTAGTACGCATGTGTATAAGTATATTGAAATATGTTTTTGTATCAACGCGTTATATTTTTGTAATGAAAAGCAAATCCTCCTTTTAAAGTTAACCGGAAATAGATGAATGATTGTTAAATGGGTTAGGTAAATGATAGCACGAGCGGTGCTCGGGGGTTAGCCCCGGGTACCCGTCGCGGCCCCTAGCCGGGTCGTGACAGAAGTGGTATCAGAGCAGTTCGTCCTAGGAAGTGTCTACGAGCCGTGTCTAGTAGAGTCTTGTTTATCGGTGTGTTGTGCACCACATCTATAAACAGGAGGCTACCGGGCATTTAGGAAACATGACCATCTTTCTTCTTAATAGATCGTGCGATAGAGCTGTGTTATAAGACTATCTCTCCCCTAACGGTGCGTTGTCATTTCAGCAAAACCGATGAAGGGAAAAGCTACGACGGCCCAGAAGGGCAAGATGGTGGTTGAAGAAGGGCTTGATCGAGAGCCGTCTACGGATATGGAGGAGGGAGAATCCCAGAATAACACCCCACTTCAATTTTCCCGTACCTCGCCCACTTTTAAGGATCAGAGGGAAGCCTCGATCTTAGCTCCAGTACCCCCCGTTCCTTCACAAGATACCGCGGGCCAAGAGATGAGACAGGCCATTCTTTTACTGACTCAATTGGTAGCCGCTCAGACTCAGCGGCAGAATGCGAGTCACGATGACAGGGGTTGGAGAAAGGGAGTTAATTCCTTTGGGTCTGACCGTGAGATTAGAGATGCACCTCCAGAGTTTCCCAGACCCAGATTTGATGGACCTGCTTATTCAAGGTCATCCCAGAGTCTCAGAGTTTCTCGTTCTCGGGTTCAGAGTGATTCCGGTCAGAAGAGGTCACTAGTACCACGATGTATTCAGTGTCTCAAGTTACATTGGGGACCGTGTCGCCGGGGCTCGGATGTTTGTTATGCCTGTGCTAGGCCAGGCCATTTAAAGCGAAATTGTCCATCGCTACGTGGTAAAAGTGAGGTTCGGACTACGGGAATGGTAACAGACTCTTCATCATCGACACACCCTCCATGGTCAGGGACACAGGGGCTAGTAAGCAGTGGTAGAGACCGAAGAACGCCTAGTCCAAGCGAATACCAGCATCATACCCAGGCGTTAGCTGAACGACGGGATCCTGAGTCTTCCCCTGATATTACTCCAGGTATATTGCTAGCACCCTTTTATGATTAATACGGATACGTGTGCAAATAAGCCATATGGTAAATGTAATGTGACTGACTAAAAAGGATAACAGGTTGAGTATGCCTGCTTCATGAGGCTACCCTATGTTATGAGCAGGTTTGCAAACGAGATCAAGAAGTGTCACTATATAGGGTGGATTATGATCTGGGTACAATGAGCCGTAACAAGAATTGTTATGTAAAGTATAGCGAGAAGACGCCTAAGGGCATGGATGATATCTTTAGTTGGGCGTATAAGGCCGAGACTACGGTAAAGATAAATAATGAAAGTAGGATAATTAGTAGGAGGAAGGTCAACGCGATAGGAGCGAGATGGGGGATGATCAGGACGGATAGAATTAGTTTTAGGCAGCAAGGGACGGATTGACACAGGTGGTGTATCCTAAAGAACAAAGCGGTACTAAGTTAAGAATATGGTTCCTCATGCGAAGAGTCAAGGATCGATTATTAAGTGGGAGGAGATAAGATAGCAAAGAGGAAATGTACAAAGTATGAGTGCCTAAAGAATAGTGGCGTGGTAGTTAAAGGAGAACATATCTCCTACAAATATCCCAAACCAAGTTAGAACGAGTGAAGTGAATGAGGTAAAGAGTTGAAGAGGAAGAGATGATCATGAGTTATGGGTCTACTGTACGACGATGAAGCGATGAAGTAGAGTTATAACTAATAATGATAGTGGTACAATGCGGATATGAAATCGGTTCCAAGCGCAAACAAGAGTAAGAGAATAAAGAGGCATGGGGCGCATTAGCGGCCTAAGAAAGACCTAAGCCCTAGGGTAACAAAGATGGCGTTACAAGCAAATTTTGAGCGCCGAAGAAGACGGCAAGTGACATTAGATGGGTGGCATGGATAGCTAGACCTACTATTAATGTAAGCATCCCTATGGGGCAGGAAGTTATTAATCGGAGCAGATTCAGATACAGACACATAAATACTGAATGAGCTAAGTAACGTACGTTTTTGATCGGAGTGTTATATCGGGTGCATTTCTTGGTTATAAGACTGTAAGGCGAGTACGCTAAGACTCCACGACTCCACGTATGAATTGTTATAGCCATAGACTGTAGGGGACGGAATAAGTAAGGCGTAGTGTAGCCAGGAGTATGTGGATTCGAGATTTAAAGGTACGAGTAAAACCCTTAAAAAGGGGGGAAGCAAATAGAGAGGACACCAGTGTGAAGGTTGAAATGATGAACCCTACGGGAGTGTATTGACTAAAAGCGGTAGAATAAGGACACGCAAAAGCAAGAAGAAGGGGGAAGAAAAAGAGCCGTGAGTCAGCAAAGATAGTAAAACACTGGTGACGGGCAGAGGTGGACCCACAATTCTCTAAGATTATACAACCTCATCGTCCCTCTAAATTATAAATCTCAGATGAATTTGTAGCGAAGTATAAGGCCGATCTGTGAGACGTTGTGTCCCATAAGGTCCCAAGTAGCGCAAAACGAGGAATAAAATTGCGAAACTCTGATTGCGTGACATGGTTGGAGGAGAGTTGGAATCAGTTTAGGGAGTACTGATTTGTTACTATTACTCTTCCAGCAGAATGGAAACTCTCGTTTCTCTGTCCTTATATTGATTTAATGACTTCCGGGATTGAATACTCTTTTAGCCCAAATGAAAATATAACCCCGGAGAATGTTGTGAATATAGTTGGTGACGATAGCCCCAAGAAGAAGGCATGCAGGCCTGAGACACAGAATAATTCATGATATTAACATGGGTCTTATTGTAAAGTTACCCCGTTCTCGAGGTAAGGGCATTAGCGAAAAGGTCATTGAGAAAGATATTGACACTTAGATGAATATGACTATGGATGCGAAGACAGACATGGATACAGGTATACGGATGGATGGGTACGAATGCGAAATGGGACCAAGTGAACACTTAGGAGAGGAGTAAGAGGTAAAGTAAGGGTGAGAGAGTCATGATGCCCGGGGTAAGTTGAGGGAGGGTATATGGTAACAACAACAACAACCCAGTGAAATCCCACATCGTAGGGTCTGGGAGGGTAGAGTGTACGCAGACCTGACTCCTACCAAGGTAGGACGGCTGTTTCCGAAAGACCCCCGGCTCAATAAAAGCATAAAAAGAAGTCAGATAAGGTTAGATAAGGTTAAGAGATTCGGATAAGAGATTTAAAGCGATATGGAAATGAAATACTGAAATGTCGAGTTGGAATTGCTGTGAGAGACAAATGGAATAATTACTTGGGGCATAGTATAAGTACAGGTTACATACTCACTATAGAAGCCCGAGGATATGACAACCTGCGAGAGCGATAGAATCACGGAATAAAGGGGGAGAGTTAGGTTCCGATGCATTAGATCCTATAAGATCGTATGCAACAAGAAAGGTAGCTTATAAATATGTTAGAACTCCCACTAGGTGCATGTCAATAAAATGATGCTCAAATGACAAGAAAGTTGATGTATGAGAAAGTACCCTTTGCCACATTAGATAGGTAAGTGCGAGGACTTCGAAATAAGGAGGTGGCTTAAATTAGAGTTTGGTGGCAAAAACAATAATCGGGAAGAAATACTAGGGAAGCCAAAGTGAATGCGGAAGCCAAGTATCCGCACCTAGTCGAATCTCCAGGAAAAGTTCATGATGGTATGTATGCTTACTTTTGACTTCTGGGACGTGTGTGACCATGGACATGTTGGTATTGTGTCATAGCCCTGTGAGGCGATGATATTATGGGTTATTGTAACAAGTTGGTAGTTCCATACGACAAAGGAAACTCCGGCAAAATTTTCATAGAATCCCCGCTGATTTAACATTCGAGGACGAATGTTCCAAAAGGGGGGAAGAATGTTACACCTCGGAAAAGTCCCCGTACATGTACAAGGAATAGAACGACAAGGGTATGAGTGTGGGGTGTTTTACTAAGCAACGGGTGATGATTCGTGAATTTTTTAAAATGGAAAAGTTGTAGAATTTCATGCAGCCCAGTGGTCGTATAGTGATTTACGGCCCGTAAAGTGGTTTACGGACCGTAAACCACCATCGTCCTCCAGCCTTTCAAATTCCAACTTTCTGTTAAAGTGTGGGAATGCTTAAATACGACTTGGAATACGGCCCGTAAACTGGTTTACGGACCGTAAACCTCGATCGTAAACTGCAATATTCTTCAGCCAACTTCTCTGTTTTGGACATGCTTAAATACGACCAGGGAGGACGGCTCGTAAACTGTGGTTTACGACCACTGTTCACCCTGACTGGAATTCATTAAAGATCAACTTTGAGTTATTAAAAGGGACCAAAGCCTCATTTTATTTCATTTTTCATCCATACAACCTTCAAGAACACTCTAGAAGCTCTCCAAATATTCATCCACAAAATTCAAGAGATCAAAGGGAAACCAAGATCATCAACATCTAATTCATGAAAGCAAGTGCATGAGGCTCTATTGGAAGTCATCTTCTTCTAGAAATCTCAAAAGGGTTGAAATAGGGTTTTGGTATAAAAAGAGTATTGTTGCTCAAGGCTTGTTCCACTATCATCCAAGGCATGTTTCATGACTATACCATATGGTTCAAGGTATTGGAAGGCTTAGATACTTGAAATGTATAAGAACATAGAAAATGGGCCTTGCATGGGTGAATAGTGGCACAATTGAATAGTAGTTGAATGGAGTCATGAATGTTGATAAGCTACGGTTGTGAATATGTTATAAATAACGTCTAGACCATGAAATAAGTATTATATACGAGAAAACGTGATAACGAGCTATAACCATGGA
Organism: Lycium barbarum; assembly: GCF_019175385.1. NCBI lineage: Eukaryota > Viridiplantae > Streptophyta > Magnoliopsida > Solanales > Solanaceae > Lycium > Lycium barbarum. The sequence continues at coordinate 75,805,462 of NC_083341.1, forward strand.
TGTGGAGAAATTGGAGGGAAATGGTAGATTTTTCTTAAAGTGTATAAGTGATGATTGTTGAAAGTAATATTGTGAGTGTCGTTACAAATGTATGAGAGTTGAAATGAAACATGGGAAAAGTATTAGAAATGAAGGAAGTGCTATCCAATTTTCCTTAGAAATAGTAGTCCGTTCTTATAATTACTTAGCTAACGACGACATGAATTCTCTTGAAGGTATATACGAGTGCATTACGGGAGAGCGAGCAAGCAATAAGAATTGTAAACGTCGAAGGTATGTGAGGCTATTCCCTTTCTTTCAAAGGCATGATCCCTAGCTTACGATTTCATAAATGCTCCCATCTTTTCCTTGCTATCAAAGGTTAAATAGTCTAAGATTCCGAAGCACGATTTCCTTCTTGATATTCCATAAATGTTTTCCAAAGTACTTCTATTTTCCAAAATCAAAGGTTGTGATTATGTGAGCGTTTATGATAACGACCGTGGATATTGTTTTCAATAACAATGATGATGTCAAAAGTGAAAATATTATTATGCTGACCATGATGAGAGCAAATCTTATGTTTAAAAGTTTCAAGTTTACGATTTCAAGGACTATATGAGAACGTCGAGCTATTTACTGTTTCTCAATTTATTCATGGATGGTGACTTTATTTCTAAATCTTCCAAAGTATACGAATGGATGCCTTATGAAGTTCATGATTTTATTCTATGCTTTCTTTTAATGCTATTCTTCATTGATAGTCTCGCCTTATAATAATTGTTCCCTCAAGGTGAGACAAAGCGACGATGATTACTCCATAACATAATCGGAGGCTTTCGACCTTACGTCACTCCGACGTACTTACAGCATTTCCTTGGGCTCTCATGCATGCTAAGTATATGGTATATGTATATGTATTCAGGGGATATGGGGAAGGTGAGGCGCTATAGACGCATAGCCACCTGGTCAGCTGGCATATCATGATTTCATCCCGGACGCGGGATGCCCGGACGCGGGATGCCAGGACGCGGGATATATGGGTTATGGATCAGGCCATACGTTCCTCGGCACTAACTTATTATATATATGGATCGGGCCGTACGTTCCTCGGCACTAACATATGATGACATATGGATTCGGCTGCGCGTTCCGCAGCAATTGACTATATGATGCTTTATGAGTATGCATGCATGGATCCGCCTTAAGAGGCAAGCAGTTATTGATTATCTCCTTGTACTTACTTTACTTTCTTATTCTTACTTTATTTCTTGATGTATGCCTTACATACTCAGTACAATGCTTGTACTGATATCCTTTTCTTTGGATGCTGTGTTCATGCCCACAGGTAGACGGGAAAGCGGTCCAGACTGATAGGAGTCACTAGCCGAGCTGAAGAGCACTCCATCTTCCGGAGGTGCTAATTAGTTGTTCCTTTTGTGTATATATTTGTTTGCCACTCAATAGAGGCTCATAGATGCTCGATGTGGGTTGTGTGGTTCCACAACGTGGGTAGTACGCATGTGTATAAGTATATTGAAATATGTTTTTGTATCAATGCGTTATATTTTTGTAATGAAAAGCAAATCCTCTTTTTAAAGTTAACCGCAAATAGATGAATGATTGTTAAATGGGTTAGGTAAATGATAGCACGAGCGGTGCTTGGGGGTTAGCCCCGGGTACTAGTCGCGGCCCCTATCCGGGTCGTGACATAAACTCTATATACTCACGTGGTGATCTCAGTTTGTTGGTTATACAAAGGCTTTCCCACTTAAAAATGTTTTACTCATGTTACAACATCATCATGACAGATCTTGATCATGTTCAAGTTTTAGTTATAGTTTACAATTTACAATTTACGGTTTAGACCTTCAGTTATAACTTACTATTAACAGCCTCAGTTATAGTTTACAGCTATGGTTTCAATTTCGTATTACTTCATGTATCCATGTTATTTATTTGGGTTGCCCATTCCCCGTGCACCCCACTTATTGGTTTTTCATTCGGTTGCTTTACATTTATGTACAATTCCAGCGTACTTATGTCCCTATTACCTGGGGCCTGCATTTTATGATGCAAGTACTGATTTTCAGGAAGATGGATCTGCTCGTTAGGACATCATTTTGTCATCTAGTTAGTGAGGCCCACTTACTTCAGGGAGTTGTCTTTACTCTCCAATAGTCATGCAATGTTACAGGTATGCTGGGGGCGTTTTCCCAGCAACAACTCAGCATTTCAGATTCATGTTAGAGGTTTCATAGACTAGTCAGTATGTCATGTTTGTATTCAGTTATGTTAATCCATATACTTTCTCACCTCGTCCTGGGTGAGACCACCTGTACCAGCAGTAGCACTAGACAGACCAGCCTCCATGAAAGGTCGAGCCCAGCTCATCATCATGCTCTTCATTGACGCCATCTCGGTCTCTATCCGCTCAAAAGGGCCCGGAGGCTATTTTTACACCTTGGAAAATTTCACATCATTTGCATTATAAGTAAAATAACGTAAGACCAAAGTTAACATGAAGCCCTTAAAATCTTAGGGAGGATACCTAACAATCCTAAGTACGTACCTTAAGGTTTTGGAGTTAAATGAATCAGCGGAAGTAAGTTCGTTGAAGGTTTGAATTGGAGTCATGTTTTCAGAAGATTTTGCATCATTTGAGATAACATTTCTTAGAATTACCTAGAGAGGGAGTTATAGATCTATTTAGAGGTATAATGAAGTTTTATATAAGAGCCAAGAAGGTCTCATAAGGATTGGAGGTCAAACCAATCGGAAAGAACACATTTTCGCAAAAAATGGAAATTTAGGGCAGTATGTGGCCGCAAACTAAGTTTGTTGTGCAGCATACTGGTTGCAAACTCCCAAAATTTTGGGAACCCACTGCCCAACATCACTCCTAGGATAGGATGGGAGATGCGGACGAAAGTTGCAACTTGCTGGGCCGCATCTCCAACGCAAGTTGAGGCGGAGGGGCAGTTTTAAACCCTTTTTAAGTTCCAAAATACCCCATTTTTCACATTCACTTTCCACACTTATATCCTCATATTATTATAGAGTTCTTGAAGGTTCTATAACATTCCAAAACCCTCCACACCATTAAAAGAGAAGATCAAACATCAAAACCCCAAGATAATCCATGAAAGATGATTATCCTTGCTTCTACTCAATGTTGTGATGAACTTGGTCTTGGAAGAAGTTGAGTGAGGAAAATTTCTTCTATTACAGGGTATGTTCTTCATCTTATTTATATGATTGTGTTGGTTTAAAGGTTTAACAAGTCTTGAAGAGGAAAGAATCATAGTAGAGAAGTCACAAGTATTGAATTGAAGTTGATGGCTATAAGTTGTAATTGAAAGGGGATTTTGGATTAATTTAAGTTTAGTTTGCATGAAATCTTTTGATTATTTTATTGTGGATGTTATTATTGTTTATTGGGAGTTGTTTTGGAATTTGGTGGAAGTATAGGAAATAGGGGAAGTGTTGCCCAAATTTTGCTAGCTCAATAATTACTCTAGTTTGAACTTGTGAGTGTTTTTAAGACTTAACTTTAGTTTGAATCCTCTTGAATGTAGATTTGCGGACTTGGGAGGAAAGACGTTAACTAGTTAAGGAGACAAAAAGTCATGTTAAGGCTAACCCTTTCTTTCTTATGGCATGATCACTCCGACACGGACACACATACAAATGTCCTTGATGATAACTCCATTTCTAGAAAAGCTAAAGCTTATGATTCTTTAGGTTCATATCATACTGTTGATAATTGTCCCATAATTATTGATCTTTCTCATATGATTATTTATTTTACTCATTATTGTTGATCTCATCTTATGATAGTTGTTCTTTCAAGGTGAGATATAGCAATGATGATGATTCCATAATGACAATCGGGGGTTTACCGACCTTACGTCACTCTGATAGAGTTATTCATTTGAGCTCTAATTCATGCTATATATATATATATATATATATATATATATATATATATATATATATATATATATATATATATATATATTCTCACACTGAGCCATACTATAGTCGATCGGTTACGACACGTAAATATGCACACCACGGCAGTGGGTACATTATGATGTTCTTCGGACGCGGGATGATGGTGATAACATCGAGCCTAAATGGCCGGGTACGGTATTATATATGTATGTATGAAAATGTTTTTTAAAAAAGCTAAGCATGCATGACATCCGCCTTCAGAGGCTCTTAGAGGAACAGATTGATCTCTTTATCTTATGATATCCTCATGTTTTTTGTCACGACCCAACTAGAGGGCCATGACGGGTACCCGAAGCTAGTCTACCGGGCACTACCTTTCCACTTATTAACTGCTTCATCCTGAATAAATACAATTCTCAAGACAAAACTTATCATGGAACAGCCTTCAATTACTCCCCAAAACATATATATAAATGTATAAGCCCAGGAGGCTAGAAAATGATATACAAGACATACATTAAAGAGATCATAAGACATCTACTACCCACATATATGTCTACGAGCCTCTAACAGGAATATTGGAAATCATAAGGACGGGACAGGACCCCGTCATGCCCATTTATGTAAACAAAAGAATATACCAATAAGCTGCAACTTCGGAGTAGTGGAGTGCTCCTGTATATCAGCTGATAAAGCTCCTAGGGGTCTGGACTGTCTCCCTGTCTACCTGCGGGCATGAACGCGTCCACAAAAGAAAGGACGTCAGTACGAACAATGTACTGAGTATGTAAGGCATGAATAATAACATCATAAAAAAATTAAGAAGTATGAGATAAAGAGATAACCTATAACTGATTGCCTCTGAAGGCGGCTATCATGCAGGTTAACTTTATTTAACATCTTTCATACATATATTTGTATATATATTATCATTAATGTTGCGGAACGTGCAGCCCGATCCATAATATCATATATTGCTGCGGAACGTGCAGCCCGATCCAGTTATCCATATATTCATTATATATCTATATATTGCCGCGGAACGAATGGCCCGATCCATTTATCCATATATCCCGCATCCGGGACGATATCATAATATGCCAACTGATCAGGTTGTTATGCGTATATAACGCCTCACCCTTCTTCCCATATCCCATATATTCATATATATATATATATATATATATATATATATATTCATATACATTTATAATATAAGTAGCATGCATGAGAGCCCAAATAGAAGCTACAACTCTATTGAAGTGATGCAAGGTCGGTGACCTCCGATTATCTTATGGAATAATCATCATCGCTATATCTCACCCCGAAGGAACAATTCATGAGGTGAGATCAACAACAATAAATAAAATCAAGGAATTCATGAAATAACTCAATAATCTCATATGAGCTTCACAATCATAAGCTTTGAGACTTCTAGAGATAAAATCATCATCATCATGATTATCATAGAAAATATCTCATCTTTAACATCATAAAAAGCTTTAAGAATCATGAACTTATAAGTTTTGGAAGTAAGAAGATTATGGAAAATATGGATAGAATTATAACATGAGAATCAAGCCTTTGAAAGAAAGAGGACTAACCTTAACATACCTTATCGTCTCCTTAACTATTCAACGCTCATCCTTCCAAGCTTGTAAATCTACATTCAAGATGATTCACACTAAAGGTAAGTCATTGAAACGCGCATATGGTCAAACTAAATTAATAAATGAGCTAATGAAAATTGGGCAAAATTTCCACTCATACCTTTTATTTCCTCCAACTCAAAAAAAAAAACAACTCCTAAAATCACAATATCAACAATTCCATAATCAAAAGATTATATTCAGATTATACTCAATTCCATCCCAAAACTTCTTTTCACAAACAATCCATAACAACAACTTCAATACAACCCCTTATACACTTGTATACCATGATTTCTCAACATCATTTTTACCCCTTATAACAAGACTATACTCATAACATGCTAGCAATTATAGCTCAAATTAATTTACAACTCAAACTATCATCAAATTCATATTTGAACTTTTTCCCATAACTCTTTCCACTTTTTAAGACTTGCTAAACCTTCACATTCACTTAACACAAGAGATTAGATGAAGAATATACCTTGTATTTGAAGAATTTCAACTCACACAACTTGCTCCAATACTTAATCCCCACAACTCCAGGTGAAAGCAAGAACATCTAACTTCCATAAATTAAACTAGGTTTTCAAGGTTGATCTTCTCTTAATTTGATTTGGAATGATTTGGTGTGTGTATGGGTGTTAAGGGGAGCTTAGAGAGAAATTAGGGATTGATTTTGGGTGAAAAATGAGGCCCAAGTCATGGAAATGGGTATTTAAAAGCTTGGGAAAAAAAATTCCACAGACTCAAATTTCTGGAAATTTCGGGCAAAGTACGGGTTACTGTTCATCACGTACTTCAAAGTACGTGATATTGTTTATCCCGTACTTTGGAGGCAAAAATTTTAACTTGCTGTAAATTTTGGCAAAATACGCCCAAAAAGTGCAGGACGTACTTTATTGTACGGGCCGTACTTCCCTCCTTACTTCACCGAAATGCAATCTGTCAGTTGCATTAGAAAGAAGACTCGCTGAACTTCAATGTAAATAGGTTATGGATTCCGTAACTCCTCGTATTCTAGGAGATATGCCCCTCTCGAGTTGGACCAAAATGTTTGTCCAAAATTCTACCAAGATTTTCCAAATTTTCAACGAACCTAATTTCTTCGATTCGCTTGATCCCGAAACCTTTAAATACTTGTCTAACACTTATTAAAAGTATTCTTGAACCTTTTAGGAGTATCATAGCCTCTCTAGGCACACATTAGTTTGCTTACGATGACGCGAAAATTTACGAGGTGTAACATCCTTCCCCCCTTAGAAACATTCGTCCTCGAATGTTAAACTCTTAGGGATTCTACAAAACTTTCGCCAGAGTTTCCCTTATAACTATACCACTACCATCTTGTCACCACAACCAAAAATATACAATGCCTCATAGGGCTACAACAACCACAACAATAATGGCCCCACACGACCAAGAAATTATAAAAAAGAAAGCATTACGCATCTGAAGACAATGATGTCTCTGTCTGAACCTTCTCTGGGAGTGGGGAAAAATGTGGATACCTGGACTCCATATCTTCCTCGGCTTCTCAATTCAGCTCTTCTACCTTCACATTCTTTCATAGCACTATTACCGAGGTTACATCTCTGATTCTCAATTCACCACCCTAAACTTGGCTATCTGAGAGAGTAGTAGGATCTTCCTCGTACGATAACTATTCTGTAATCTGAATGTCATCCGATGGGTACAAATGTGGGGGATTTCTCAATACATTTACTGAGCATGGATGTGTAAAAAACTGGATATGCAGATTCCAATTCTTAGGAGAAATCTCATAGGCCCTTCGATTATCATCTTGTAAAGTCTAAGGTATTCAAGTGTAAACTTATCCTCGTTACTACCTCTCATAAAGCTTTTCAGGAAGAAATTCCAAGCCTCAAATAATCTAATATTCTCCCATTCTTATGGAGCTTCAGACGAGCCAGATGGATATGCAAATTCAAGCAACTGGTTATCTTAACCAACTAATTCTATATATAGCTCATGATCCCTTATAACTATAAAATCCATATTGGTCATTCCTGTATTCCTCAGCGACATATCCATTTGTTTCCTCGGTCTTTCAGGATCTTGTTTATTTATTAACGAATCGCGAGCTGTGTAATATTTCACCTTTGTTAATTCTGAATATATCATATAACTTCACTACATTTATCATGTAGTCGGTCCTGATATTCTACAAGTTCACCTTACTAAAATACTCCTTCCCTGAATACTCTTTTAAGCTTTGGTTTTTAAATATGTACCATAACTAGGATACAATGTCTTTACTCAGGTTTTCTCGACAAGTACCCTATTTTGCTATTGCTATTCTCCACTATGCTATGCTTCACCAGTTGAATCTCTATAGTGATCTTGGCAAGCTTCTCATATACTTATATCATCTTTGCGGTATATAATTCCATATCCTTCCGTTACCTTCCAGAATGGATGTATCCATTTCGGTGCTAGATCTATCCTATTAATCTTAATTCCATGAAGCTGTCTTACACGAACTTACTCTGCGTTATTCTCTTCATTACTGCCACTAACCTCTAGTTCCTCATTTAGATCCATCTCATCCAATTTTCTTACAACGTGACTTTAATTCTCTTACTCCCTGATTGTTCTATGCCTGGAATTCTCGGATCACTCATAAGCTTTCTCTTCCACATAACCATACACATTTATTCTTTTTCATCATAAGCTATTACCTTCAAGTACTTGCGTTCCTTCGAATATTTCATTTTCGTTTTAGCCCTCTTCTATTGTTAACTTCACATTCTTCCCTTAATAAGATGTTACTAGATTCTGACTCGGATGCTTTTGCCTTTAAGGTTCGCCTTGTACAATGTGTTTCCCAACCGTTGTGCGATGCTGGAACTTCGTATCCCTACGACTAGCTCGCGGTAGCTATTTCGCTCAACTTCTTATCTTAGTCCCGCGTTTACCTGGAGTGCCATTTTACTCAATCATTCTTTACTTCTTCATTACTAAACTTCCTATTACACCCTTATCTTGAAGCTTCGAATAATTCATTCCTTAAAAATGCTATTTCCCAATCTTCCTTTAGACATGCATATGACTGACTGGTTGTTTATCATCAAATCATCCTTACACCTTACCGGCCTGTTAGCGTAATATTCCTTTAAGGCAGTTTCCAATTCCCTCTTTGCTACTATCTCCCCATCTTTACAAGGCATACTTCTGATCCCATACTTGTCGCTTCGTCTTTCCCCCTTAAGGTGTTAACCCCTACTTTGCATTTGGCATCCCATTTGTCTAGCTTGTTTCCATGTAACTAACCTCCCAGTAATCTTTGCAACTAATCCTAACTATAACTATTTTTCTTATGTGTTGATCTAGTCGATTGCACGCACTTATAAAGGGTCACATACTTTTATAGACGTATTGGCCATGGATGGGTCTAATCTTTTATTGAAGAAATTTATATGATTTTCCTTACCGTTCTTTCAATGATCACCCATCTCCTATTACTCGCTTTGCCATTTCCTCACTGTAATTGTATCTAGCACAAAATTCTATCCTCCAAAAAACTGCCCTGATTGTCAATATTCGTTCTCTTCTTCATTACATAAACCCTCGTTCTTTAGGCAGGTCTCTTTTAGTCTACAAGTTCGTCTCATCAATGAAGGGCATATTTTATATCAACTTGCGACTTCCTACTCATTCATTTCCCATCATACAGTTAATTCTTCTAGAATATCTCTCACTTCCTTCATTAAATATTCAGCCTTGTACTACTAGCTCAATAATCCTATGATGGTAAACTTCTGAAGGGATTTTTTTTTCCGTACCAGGGTCCTACCTTTGTCTTATACATACTTGCGAAGAACCTCGTGTTTCATATATCCTTACACTCGTACCTTGTATAACATCTTGCCAATATACTCTATACAATAAGAAAGCCCTCGTCAATATCTAACTCATTGAGTGACTTACAGCGTTCTTTTACCTCTGCTAACTAATCATATCCCTTTTTATTATTATTCAAAAAGATAACTATTCTTGGCGAATCTTGCATTCTGTATCCTATCCCCTTTAGCTATTAAACATCATCACCTTTATAATTGATACTCGTTTTTTGTTTCCGTAATTCCTGCTTTATCTCTTTCTGCTCGTAAATCATCCACATATTTACATTCAAGTGTCATATTTAAACATAAACCTATCCCTTCCATTTCCTACCTCAAACAGAAAATGCAACTCCCATCTAATCATATCAAGGTCTTATTAATAAAAACACTTCTAAGGTTGCTAACCACTCACCATATAACCACACTCATTTGCTATTGATCAACTGAAAATCCCATTAAACTTATCTTCTTTTTAAGTCTTATCGGTAGTACTTCGGAGCTATCTTAACAAAATCGCACGTGGTATATCAATACCATCCTCAAGGACGTATAAACATTATTACCAAAATACTTGTGCTTAACGTCATCAGTCATCCCCTACAAAGATTTGAGACTTCTAGAGATAAAATCATCATCATCACGATCATCATAGAAAATATCTCATCTTTAACATCATAAGAAGCTTTGAGAATCATGAACTTATAACTTTTGGAAGTAAGAAGATTATGGAAAATACGGATAGAATTATAACATGGGAATCATGCCTTTGAAAGAAAGGGGACTAGCCTTAACATACCTTATCGTCTCCTTAACTACTCAACACTCATCCTTCCAAGCTTGTAAATCTACATTCAAGATAATTCCCACTAATGGTAAGTCATTGAAACGCTCATTTGGTCAAACTAAATTAATAAATGAGCTAACGAAAATTGGGCAACATTTCCCCTCATACCTTCTATTTCCTCCAACTCAAAAAAAACAACTCCTAAAATCACAATATCAATAATTCCATAATCAAAAGATTATATTCAAATTATACTCAATTCCATCCCAAAACTTCTTTTCACAAACAATCCGTAACAACAACTTCTTATAACAAGACTATACTCATAACATGCTAGCAATTATAGCTCAAATTAATTTACAACTCAAACTATCATCAAATTCATATTTGAACTTTTTCCCATAACTCTTTCCACTTTTTAAGATTTGCTAAACATTCACATCCACTTAACACAAGAGATGAGATGAAGAACATACCTTGTATTTGAAGAATTTCAACTCAAACAACTTGCTCCAATACTTGATCCCCACAACTCCAAGTGAAAGCAAGAACATCCAACTTACATATATTAAACTAGGTTTTCAAGGTTGATCTTCTCTTAATTTGATTTGGAATGATTTGTTGTGTGTATGCGTGTTAAGGGGAGCTTAGAGAGAAATTAGGGATTGATTTTGGGTGAAAAATGAGGCCCAAGCCGTGGAAATGGGTATTTAAAATCTTTGGAAAAAAATTCTGCAGACTCAAATTTCTGGAAATTTTGGGCAAAGTACGGGTTATTGTTTATCACGTACTTCAAAGTACATGATACTGTTCATCCCGTACTTTGGAGGCCAAAATTTTAACTTTCTAGAAATTTTGGCAAAACACGCCAAAAAAGTGCGGGACGTACTTTATTGTACGGGTCGTACTTCCCTCCATACTTCACAGAAATGCGATCTGTCATGTCACGACCCAACCCCGTAGGCCGTGACTAGTGCCCGACCTGGGAACCCAAGCACACCTATCAAATGCTATCTAAAATTCTATCAAACGCATTCTAGTGTATGGCAGAAGCCGACAAGGCTTTATTTCAAATTTAGATAATTTCCAGAAAAACATTTCGGCAGAGTTTCCTTTGTTTTACGGACTATCCAATATACCCTGCACGCAGAAAATACCAACAAAGGCCACACTAGGCTAACAAAGCAATGTTTATGCGGACCGGCCGCCTGGGCGTATAGGATCGCCCAAACAACATATGCGGACCGGCCGCCTCAGCGTATGGGATCGCCCAAACGACATGTACACACATCCATACAGAAAGACCCTAACCCACAGACATATCCACAGACCTCTAAACAGACTGACAGAATCATATGGCAGGACAGGGCCCCGCCGTACCCAAATAGTCAGATATACAGAACTATATACATAGCAAAAGATATGTGTACCAAAATGGACTCCGGATAAAAAAGGAGTGCTCCGAAATAGCAGAAAGTGGAGCCTACAGTGGTGGATCGCCGGTGTCTGTACCTGCAGGCATGAAACGCAGCCCCCGAAGAAAGGGGGTCAGTACGAAATATGTACTGAATATGTAAAGCCTGAATTACAGAGACAAAATCATAACTGGTACAGAACGTACAGAAAAGTGAGTAGAAAATCCAAAGTATCAAATACATATTTTCAAAACATGCGGGGTGTGTACAGAAACATATGTCATATCAAATCCGGCCCTGCTAAGGGACTCGGCAAACAGAACGTGGCCACCCTCCCGACGCTGGTGCCACAACACATAAGAATCAGAATAGGGGCATAACCCCGTAACATAATATGTCATATCAGATGGCCATAGCAAATCATATCAGAACAAGCGTACATGACACAACATACTCCACAAACCCATGTACGCGTATACCTGCCCCCTCACATCGAGGCACGACGAACAATGCAAAGGATCACGCTTGACAACATATCCTGGCCCGGGCTCAGTGTGGGAAACATTGGGGCATCCACGAGTGGAGTAGTGAGAGACTAATGCAATTAAAATACCATAAATGTTTTCATAGACTCGATGAGGCATATCAAGACAAACCGATCCAATGAAGTCGAACGGGATCATAATAAATGAGTTTCAAGTATCATAATGAATTACAAAAGTATGACCTTTCTGAAATCGTTCCGAGTGTCAAAACAGGTTATCAGACTTAATGGAATATTCGAAACAATGTTTGTTAGGTAATTAGAATAGTAGTCCAAACATTTCTTTCAAAAACCGCTCGAAAAATAAGACTTAAGTACAATAAGGGCAAAACCGAGAATAATGGGCCCACCTCGGAACAAGCAAGGTGGTGGGCTCAAGTTACACATTTTAAGCTTATGGGATCACCTACAAAGGTTTTACGGACGTTCTATAGCTTTCCAAGTAGTTTGGGGAAAGTTTGCATGATTACCAAGAATACAAACCAAAAAGGCTCAGTCTTACTGAAGGAAAAAGCGAGATTTTCAATTGCGGATTCCGATGGGCAGAAAGTCTTTCGAAGCCCGAATTCGATTCTAATACACTTAGGCATGCCAAAAGAAGGATCGGGGTGGATTTACATACCTTTTGAGCTTTTTAAGCCTATCCAAGCTCACTCCCCGTTTCGTCGAAAATCTGTAAATGGTCACATTTACCAATTGTAAGTTATAGATGCTACGAAATGTCTACCGAAATTTCGGCAGCACTTCCCCTATACATATAACATCCCCGAGGCTTAGCTCGGCTCAATATACATCAACCACAACAGCCCACAATACCACAAACATCATAAATCCCACAATACCACAAACATCATAAATCATAACAAAATAAATCGAACGTCAATATTCTTCCTTTCTACTTAAAGCGACAACTTTCATTCGAACTTCACAACATCAAACTAACATCAATATTATCGTATTCATTTTCTCATTCAAGGTTATTCAAACACCTTCCAATAATTTTCCAAGTGATATACATGAATTCGAGTAGTCCGCCACTTTCCATATTCTATCCAAAACTTCTACGAATGCAACAAAACTTTCCAAATCACATTGTTTTCCTTCCAAACTCATTAACAACCATAATTTACATTTAGAATCTTGCTTCCACACTTACACAAAAATCATATAAAATTCACATAATTTCTCATAATTACATACAAGCAATTTCAATGCCATTTCAATTCATTAAACCTTCATTTGCATCACAAGAGATCATCACAACACAACTAACATATTAAACAAAATTAATTCATTGCCATTCTTATCTCCATACCACACGGCCAAATGCACCCATATATACCCACTTTGCAAACTTTCATATTTTTCATAATTTCTACTTATTCCTACATGCTACAACACATATATATATATATATATATATATATTCCAAAGTAAAAGGAGCAAGATCTTACCTTTGTTCTTCCAAGCTTTTTCACTAAACCCACTTGTTAATTTGAAGAAACAAGCTCCCTACCTTCCAAATTAGCTACACCAAGTTGTAAAGGGTACTAGAATTAGTGAAAATATCACAAAACAATAACTTTGGATCAACGGGATGGCAAGAAAATTTTCTTTCTTTTCTTTCTTGTAGCCGAAAATGGGGTGGTCTTTAGCTTCTTGATTTTTTTCTCTACAAGTTGAAGATGACTTAGTCATCTCTTTTTTTTTTTAAGTCTTTCAATTAAAAACCCACTCATGGGCCTTGACCCATAAAGGGGGCCGGCCACCCCCTCCAATTGGGCCTTAATATTTTTTTTTTTGCTCTTTCTAGCCCAATTAATTATGGCCCTATTTGTAATTCCCGAAACTAATTTCCGAAATTCCAATTTTTCCCTTAGCCTTATTCCACACTTCCACAAAAATATTCTTTCATAAACAACTCATGTGTTACATAAAATTAATTATGACCTTATTTTTCACAAGTCAAGATTATTTCCAATTTTTCCAAATACGCAAAAACACGGGATATAACATCCTCCCCCCCTTAAAACATTCGTCCTCGAATGTTAGATTAATCTTATAGGGTCTGTAAGTATCCGGGGGAGTTTCTATATATGGTCAGCATATATGGCATACATTTATTATCGAATATAATTAGGCAAGGATTTGAGATTACCTGAGGGCATAGGGAACAAATGAGGATATTTCTTCTTCATCTCCTCTTCGGCCTCCCAGGTCATTTCCTCCCTATTATTGTTCCGCCACAGCACCTTAACAGAGGCTACATCTTTGCTCCGGAGCTTTCTTACCTGGCGGTCCAAAATGGCTACGGGCTGCTCTTCGTACGATAACTGCTCCGTCACCTGAATATCATCTGTAGGAAATATTCTGGAAGGATCACCGATGCATTTGCGGAGCATAGATACATGGAATACCGGATGTACCGCTTCCAAATCAGATGGCAGATCTAGCTCATAGGCGACATTTCCAATTTTTCGAACAATCTGATAAGGCCCAATATAACGCGGACTAAGCTAACCCTTTCTGCCGAACCGCATTACGCCTTTCATAGGCGATACCTTCAGAAATACCCAATCACCAACCTAGAATTCCAAAGGACGACGTCGTTTATCAGCGTACGATTTCTGTCGACTCTGGGCTGCCAATAGTCGCTCCCGGATAAGTTTCACCTTATCAACTGCCTGCTGGATCATATCTGGGCCAATTAACTCTGTCTCGCCAATATCAAACCAGCCGATAGGTGACCTGCATTTCCTGCCATACAAAGCCTCGTACGGAGCCATCTGGATGCTGGAATGGTAGCTATTATTATAAGCAAACTCTATCAATGGCAAGTGGTCATCCTAGCTACCTCTGAAATCAAAAACACAGGCCCGCAACATATCTTCAAGCGTCTGGATAGTGCGCTCGGCCTGTCCGTCACTCTGAGGATGAAAAGCCGTGCTCAGACTCACCTGAGTCCCTAGTCCCTCCTGAAAAGATCTCCAGAAGTTTGCCGTGAACTGGGCACCTCTGTCAGTGATAATAGATATAGGAACTCCATGAAGTCGCACAATTTCTTTAATATAAAGCCTGGCATAATCCTCAGCGGAGTAAGTAGTTCTGACGGGGAGAAAATGGGCTGATTTCGTCAGCCTATCAACAATAACCCAGATGGAATCATACTTCCGTGGAGTGCGAGGCAAACCTGTAATGAAGTCCATATTAATGATATCCCACTTCCAAGTTGGAATCTCCATTTCTTGTAACAGTCCACCCGGTTTCTGATGTTCAATTTTGACCTGCTGACAATTGGGGCACTGGGCGACGAACTCTGCGATATCCCGTTTCATGCCATCCCACCAATATAGGCATCTGAGATCATGGTACATCTTCGTAGACCCAGGATGAACAGAATAGCGAGCATAGCACCTCGCTCATAACCTGCTGCCGAAGCCCTGCAATATCAGGTACACACAACCTGCCTCTGTATAGTAATGTCCCGTCCGAAGTAAACTCAAATGGAGTCTCCTCCTTTGCCTGGGCAGTGTCTCTATACCGAGCTAAAACAGGATCTTCATACTGGTGCTGCTTAATATCTGCATTAATAGATGATTCAGAAACCCCTCGGACCGAAATCCACGTACCTCCAGAATCGGTGACACGAACCCCAAGACTAGCTAACTGATGAATATCACGTACTATCTCTTTCCTGTTTTGCTGTAAATCTGCTAAACTTCCCATAGATTTCCGGCTGAGCGCATCTGCAACCACATTAGCCTTGCCCGGATGATACAAAATATCCACATCATAATCTTTCAGCAGCTCCAGCCACCGCCGCTGCCGCAAATTAAGCTCTTTCTGCTTAAAAATATACTGGAGACTCTTATGATCTGTATAAATATCAACATGAACGCCATATAAATAGTGTCTCCATATCTTCAGAGCATGGATTACCGCTGCAAGCTCCAGATCGTGGGTAGGATAATTCTTTTCATGCTTTCTGAGCTGCCGGGAAGCATAAGCTACAACTCTGCCGTGCTGCATCAGTACACAGCCTAACCCCACACCAGAAGCATCACAATAAATAACATACCCGTCTGGTCCCTCTGGAAGAGTCAGAACTGGAGCTGAAGTCAACTTCTCTTTCAGCAACTGGAAGCTTCGTTCACAAGCATCAGTCCACTAGAACTTGGCTCCCTTCTGAGTTAGCCTTGTCAAAGGCGCTGAAATCGAAGCAAACTTTTCCACAAATCTTCTGTAATAGCCTGCTAATCCCAGAAAACTACGTACCTCCGTGGGCGTCGTGGGTCTAGGCCAATTCTTTACGGCCTCAATCTTCTGCGCGTCTACCCGAACACCATCCGCTACAATAATATGTCCCAAGAATG
Source organism: Lycium barbarum (assembly GCF_019175385.1). Lineage (NCBI taxonomy): Eukaryota > Viridiplantae > Streptophyta > Magnoliopsida > Solanales > Solanaceae > Lycium > Lycium barbarum. The sequence continues at coordinate 75,822,032 of NC_083341.1, forward strand.
CCACTGAAGCTAGCCAGAATTCACATTTAGAAAATTTTGCATACAACTTCTGATGTCGAAGCACCCCAAGTACCGTTCTTAGATGATCTGCGTGTTTCTCCTCTGACCGAGAATAAACCAGGATATCATCAATAAATACAATTACGAACATATCCAAGAACGGCCTGAATACCCGGTTGATCAGATCCATGAATACCGCTGGAGCATTAGTCAGCCCAAAAGACATCACTCTGAACTCATAATGCCCATATCGGGTCCGGAATGCTGTCTTAGGAATGTCGGCCTCACGTACCCGTACCTGGTTGATGTGATTCTTCGAGTTAACAAAGAACCAATCGACCAGGATCTTGTTCTTGAAGCGATTTGATGGGCAGATTCAAGAAACGGGCGTATCTCAAGTTATAGGCGTTGGATTAAAGTGATTCAAAAGCTATGTGAAAGATGACAATATGAACTATAAAAATAACTATTGAATCGTTTAAATCAAGTAAGTATTGAGGCCGGCACGATGGAAAGAAAATTAAGGTTTTGGGTATGAACTAGAACGAATTTTAATCAAGAACCGCTTTCTTGAATGATCAAAACAAATAAAGTTCCTAAGTCACCACTTGAAATCAATTAACGTGATAAAGAAACACCACACGCTATTGAAAACAAGATAAAGACTATCACCACCTTGCTTGGAACCAAAAACAAGGATAAAGAACACCAAATAGAGAAAATAACTCTATTGCAAAATTTAGGTTTCTGCTCAAAACGTGAATAGTATATTTACAAGTCATGAGAACCCTTTATTTAGGCCTAGGTTCTCTTCTTTTATGACTACAAATCCATATTCTACTCTAGAAAGGAAATAACTAAAAACAAGGAAAATAAAATCCCTATTCTATAAGGAAAAGAATAAAAAAAACTAGAATCCTACTAGAACTAGGATAAAGATCCTACTAATGGTAGGAAATTAAATCCTACTATAATATAAATCAAGAAACAAGAAACCTATTTAGAAAAGGATTCAAGAAACAAGAATGGGAAATAATCTTCAAACTTGAGCTTCTTGGACTTTTCTTTTTCTTGAATTTCAATCTTGTGTTTCTTGATTTTCTTGATCTTCTTCATCTTTCATCATTCTCCCCTTGTTGAGAAAGACTCGTCCTCGAGTCTAAAGGCTCCATAAACGGTGAAAGATTAGCCAAAAAAAAAAAATTGGGAACAACCCATACTTACCAGGCTCTAAGTTGCATTTTTCTAACTTTTCATAGAGCTTCATCATGTTCAAAGAAAACTTTGCATATGGCCGAACTAAATCCCACTTTCTTAGTGGTAACTTTATACCATGATTTCTCAAACATATCATCTTAAACTGATCTTCAATGTGTAAACCATGATCATAACTTATTTCCTTTTGATCTTCATAAATCTTGAACACTTCCGTGTCGATGTGGTATTTGCATGCAAAATCTGAGTTAGTGCCACAAAAACCTTTAAATAAATCAAATTCATGAACCTTTGGATCAGGGTTAGAGAATAAATCATGTCTTCTTATGAGCTCCTTGATGATTTTGATGCTCTCATATTTGACATGATTATAGCCATTAACCTCAATGAAATTGAGAGATCTTAAATTGACACATTCTTGCAAAGGTTCATCCTTTCGAGGAATAATTCTTGCTCGAACTACATCATATAATAAACTCTCATTCATAGACTCTTTTTTCATAAACTCGTCCTTTTTCCCTTCCAAATCTTCATAGACTATTGGTCCTATGCAATACGCTGCTTTGGTTGGTGTGGAGTAAGAAACAAAATCTATATTCTTTTCAAAATCCCTTTGTGGAAACTCAATCTCACAAATAGTTGGATGCTCCAATGGATCCTCATCAAACTTTGGAGGTAAATCCTCCACTTGTGGATCCAATACATTCTCCTCCTCCGTTTGTTGTTCCATATTTATGGGACCAATGATTTGTAATTTGGTCACAAAAGAATCATCAACATTCTTGGAATTTTTAGCAACATCTTCTTGATTCAAGGGAACCAATTTAATTCTTCGTCCATCCTTTGTAAAAGAGTAGGTATTACGATATTCATCATATTTAGCACACCTATCGTACACCCATGGTCTTCCAAGTAATAAGTGGCAAGCATCCATCTTTGTTACATCACACCAAACAACGTCTTTATATATTTTGACAACAGAAAAAGAAACTAGGCATTGACGAGTTACCTCTAAACCATCACCATTCTCAAATTCGATGCTGTAAGGATATGGATGATGCTTGGTTGACAAGCCAAGTTTAGAAACCATCTCTTCAGAAACAACATTAATATGACTCTCATTATCAATGATCACCGAACATACCTTACCATGTGAGGTACATCTAGTGCGGAAAAGAGATTCCTTTTTCTTTTCATCTTCTTGAACCCAACGTCCTCTTCTTTCTTGCATATAATCCATGAAATTACTCAACTGCGCTCTGATACCAAATTGATGTGATTCTTCGAGTTAACAAAGAACCAATCGACCAGGATCTTGTTCTTGAAGCGATTTGATGGGCAGCTTCAAGAAACGGGCGTATCTCAAGTTATAGGCGTTGGATTAAAGTGATTCAAAAGCTATGTGAAAGATGACAATCTGAACTATAAAAATAACTATTGAATCGTTTAAATCAAGTAAGTATTGAGGCCGGCACGATGGAAAGAAAATTAAGGTTTTGGGTATGAACTAGAACGAATTTTAATCAAGAACCGCGTTCTTGAATGATCAAAACAAATAAAGTTCCTAAGTCACCACTTGAAATCAATTAACGTGATAAAGAAACACCACACGCTATTGAAAACAAGATAAAGACTATCACCACCTTGCTTGGAACCAAAAACAAGGATAAAGAACACCAAATAGAGAAAATAACTCTATTGCAAAATTTAGGTTTCTGCTCAAAACGTGAATAGTATATTTACAAGTCATGAGAACCCTTTATATAGGCCTAGGTTCTCTTCTTTTATGACTACAAATCCATATTCTACTCTAGAAAGGAAATAACTAAAAACAAGGAAAATAAAATCCCTATTCTACAAGGAAAAGAATAAAAAAAACTAGAATCCTACTAGAACTAGGATAAAGATCCTACTAATGGTAGGAAATTAAATCCTACTATAATATAAATCAAGAAACAAGAAACCTATTTAGAAAAGGATTCAAGAAACAAGAATGGGAAATAATCTTCAAACTTGAGCTTCTTGGACTTTTCTTTTTCTTGAATTTCAATCTTGTGTTTCTTGATTTTCTTGGATTTCTTGATCTTCTTCATCTTTCATCACTGGTGATAGCCTGACCGTAGATGTATCTTCGAGAAACAATTAGCGCCTTGCAACTGATCAAACAAATCATCAATTCTGGGGAGGGGGTATTTATTCTTTATGGTTACCTTATTCAGCTGTCGGTAATCAATACACATACGCAACGACCCGTCTTTCTTCCGTACAAATAATACCGGAGCTCCCCAAGGCGAAGTACTGTGTCTGATAAAGCCCTTTTCTAATAGATCCTTCAGTTGCTCCTTCAATTCCTTTAATTCTGCAGGTGTCATTCTGTACGGGGGAATAGATATAGGCTGAGTATCTGGCAACAAATTAATAGTAAAATCTATCTCCCGCTCCGGAGGAAGACCTGGAAGCTCGTCTGGAAATACATCTGGGAACTCATTAACCACTGGAACTGACTGAAGAGTCGGCGTTTCTGCTTTCAAGTCTTGCACACGAACCAGATGATAAATATACCCTTTTTTCTGATCATCTTCCTCGCCTTAAGGTATGAAATAAACTTACCTTTCGGCGATGCAGTATTACCGGCCCATTCTATAACTGGCTCCCCAGGAAACTGGAAACGAACTACCTTATTTTGGCAGTCAACATTGGCATAACAGGAAGCCAGCCAGTCCATACCCATAATAACATCGAATTCGATCATATCTAACTCCACCAGATCTGCTTTAGTGTCTCGGCCACATATAACTACAGAACAATCTTTATATACCTATCTCGCTACAACAAAGTCCCCAATCGGTGTGGCTACCTCAAATGGCTCTATAGGCTCAGACGTTATACCAATTTTATCAGCAACAAGAGGCGAAATATATGACAAAGTCGAACCTGGATCAATTAATGCATACACAGACCGAGAGAAAACCAATAATGTACCTGTAACGACATTAGGCGATGCCTCCTGGTCCTGGCGGCTGGCCAAAGCATAAATGCGGTTCGAAGGACCGCTAGGACTGGAAGCTCCACCACGGCCTCTGCCGCGACCCACTGGTGCTGATGTACCCGGCCCTGTCGGGCGCATAGCTACTGATGAAGATGATGACCCGGCGGCTGACCCAGTAGGCTGCGCTGTACCACCCGAACTGCCCCTATACGGGCAATCTCTCACAGAATGGCCTTGGCGGCCACAAGAAAAGCATGCACTGGTGGCTCTGTAGCACTCCCCAGGATGGTATCTGCCACAATAAGAACACTGAGTCCTAGGTGGCCTCGCCTGACCAGAACCCCTGTCTGTCCGCGAACCTGAAGCCCTGGAGCTCTGACCTGCCCCTGAATAACCTGGGCTATCAAATCTGCGACCTGTGGGCTGTGGGGGTGCGCTCTGTGCCGGCTGGGATGGATATCTGCTAGGCTGCTGCGGCTGCTGAGGCTGTCTGCCCCGAAAATCTCCAGAATACCCGGCTGATCTGGCCCTCTTGGGCTGTCTCCGATCCTGACTCCTATCGGGCTGATGACCCCTGTGCCGGTCCTCCATGCCCTGGGCGTGCGCCTGAATACGGGCAATATCCATATCGGGCTGGGCGGCCAATACCAAACAACTGTCGACAAAATACCGGTCCAACCCCATAATATATCTGTGAATCCTGTCAGCCATAGTAGCTACCACAGCAGGTGCATATCGGGCCAATGAGTCGAACTCCATACTGTACTCTCGAACACTGTGGCCCCTCTGTCTCAGCAATAAGAATCTATCGGCCCTGGCCCGCCGTAACTCTGGAGGCAGAAAATGGCTAAGAAAAGCCTGAGAAAAATCATCCCAAACTGCTGGGGGAGCGCCGTCACCTCTGGATAACTCCCATGACTCGTACCAATTAGCCGCTACATCATACAACCGGTACGAAGCCAACGTGACTGACTCTGTCGCGGAAGCATTAATCAAATGCAAGGTGCCCCGCATCTTCCTGATAAACTCCTCAGGATCCTCCTCGGGCTTTGTCCCGAAGAACTCTGGAGGGCCACAAGTCAGGAACTCACGAGCTCTCGAACTGTCCCGCCTGCCTGCGTGGTCACCTCCCAAACCATGCCCCTGAACCTGCCCCGCCACAAGTCTGGTCAACAACTGGGCTGCCTCTCGCAGAGTACCATCGTCCGCCCCTGGCTGGGGAACTGGAGGCGCGGCCGTTGGGGCCTCTGGAGCTAATGGTGTAGCCGCCCTCGACCCCTAGTGGCAGCGACTGGTGCTCCATACTCCTCTGATGATGAAGACGTAGTAGAGTCTGCTGGCCGGGATGCAATATCACACATCATCTGAGCAAGGGTCCGAGTACCCCTTCGAGCTCGACTCGTCTCTCCGGCCGCTGCTGACTTGCCCCTCTGGGCAGCTGTCGCCTTCTTCGGAGGCATCACTGCAAATATAACAATTCATTAGGGAGGAGTCATCCTGATAACACAGCTCTATAGCACGATCTAAGACAAGAAAGAAGGGTAACATCCTAAATGCCCTGTAGCCTCCTGTTTATAGATGTGGTGCACAACACACCGATAAACAAGACTCTACTAGACACGGTCTGTGGACACTCCGAGGACGGACCGCTCTGATACCACTTCTGTCACGACCCAACCCCGTAGGCCGTGACTAGTGCCCGACCTGGGCACCCAAGCACACCTATCAAATGCTATCTAAAATTCTATCAAACGCATTCTAGTGTATGGCAGAAGCCGACAAGGCTTTATTTCAAATTTAGATAATTTCCAGATAAAAATTTCGGCAGAGTTTCCTTTGTTTTACGGACTATCCAATATACCCTGCACGCAGAAAATACCAACAAAGGCCACACTGGGCTAACAAAGCAATGTATAAACATATGTGGACCGTCCGCCTCGGCGTATAGGATCGCCCAAACAACATATGCGGACCGGCCGCCTCAGCGTATGGGATCGCCCAAACGACATGTACACACATCCATACAGAAAGACCCTAACCCACAGACATATCCACAGACCTCTAAACAGACTGACAGAATCATATGGCAGGACAGGGCCCCGCCGTACCCAAATAGTCAGATATACAGAACTATATACATAGCAAAAGATATGTGTACCAAAATGGACTCCGGATAAAAAAGGAGTGCTCCGAAATAGCAGAAAGTGGAGCCTATAGTGGTGGATCGCCGGTGTCTGTACCTGCGGGCATGAAACGCAGCCCCCGAAGAAAGGGGGTCAGTACGAAATATGTACTAAATATGTAAAGCCTGAATTACAGAGACAAAATCATAACTGGTACAGAACGTACAGAAAAGTGAGTAGAAAATCCAAAGTATCAAATACATAGTTTCAAAACATGCGGAGTGTGTACAGAAACATATGTCATATCAAATCCGGCCCTGCTTAGGGACTCGGCAAACAGAACGTGGCCACCCTCCCGACGCTGGTGCCACAACACAGAAGAATCAGAATAGGGGCATAACCCCGTAACATAATATGTCATATCAGATGGCCATAGCAAATCATATCAGAACAAGCGTACATGGCACAACATACTCCACAAACCCATGTACGCGTATACCTGCCCCCTCACATCGAGGCACGGCGAACAATGCAAAGGATCATGCTTGACAACATATCCTGGCCCGGGCTCAGTGTGGGAAACATTGGGGCATCCACGAGTGGAGTAGTGAGAGACTAATGCAATTAAAATACCATAAATGTTTTCATAGACTCGATGAGGCATATCAAGACAAACCGATCCAATGAAGTCGAACGGGATCATAATAAATGAGTTTCGAGTATCATAATGAATTACAAAAGTATGACCTTTCTGAAATCGTTCCGAGTGTCAAAACAGGTTATCAGACTTAATGGAATATTCAAAACAATGTTTGTTAGGTAATTAGAATAGTAGTCCAAACATTTCTTTCAAAAACCGCTCGAAAAATAAGACTTAAGTACAATAAGGGCAAAATCGGGAATAATGGGCCCACCTCGGAACAAGCAAGGCGGTGGGCTCAAGTTACACATTTTAAGCTTATGGGGTCACCTACAAAGGTTCTACGGACGTTCTATAGCTTTCCAAGTAGTTTGGGGAAAGTTTGCATGATTACCAAGAATACAAACCAAAAAGGCTCAGTCTTACTGAAGGAAAAAGCGAGATTTTCAATTGCGGATTCCGATGGGCAGAAAGTCTTTCGAAGCCCGAATTCGATTCTAATACACTTAGGCATGCCAAAAGAAGGATCGGGGTAGCTTTACATACCTTTTGAGCTTTTTAAGTCTATCCAAGCTCACTCCCCGTTTCGTCGAAAATCTGTAAATGGTCACATTTACCAATTGTAAGTTATAGATGCTACGAATTCAATTCAACTCATATTTGTCTACCGAAATTTTGGCAGCACTTCCCCTCTACATATAACATCCCCGAGGCTTAGCTCGGCTCAATATACATCAACCACAACATCCCACAATACCACAAACATCATAAATCATAACAAAATAAATCGAACATCAATATTCTTCCTTTCTACTTAAAGCGACAACTTTCATTCGAACTTCACAACATCAAACTAACATCAATATTATCGTATTCATTTTCTCATTCAAGGTTATTCAAACATCTTCCAATAATTTTCCAAGTGATATACATGAATTCGAGTAGTCCGCCACTTTCCATATTCTATCCAAAACTTCTACGAATGCAACAAAACTTTCCAAATCACATTGTTTTCCTTCCAAACTCATTAACAACCATAATTTACATTTAGAATCTTGCTTCCACACTTACACAAAAATCATATAAAATTCACATAATTTCTCATAATTACATACAAGCAATTTCAATGCCATTTCAATTCATTAAACCTTCATTTGCATCACAAGAGATCATCACAACACAACTAACATATTAAACAAAATTAATTCATTGCCATTCTTATCTCCATACCACACGGCCAAATGCACCCATATATACCCACTTTGCAAACTTTCATATTTTTCATAATTTCTACTTATTCCTACATGCTACAACACATATATATATATATATTCCAAAGTAAAAGGAGCAAGATCTTACCTTTGTTCTTCCAAGCTTTTTCACTAAACCCACTTGTTAATTTGAAGAAACAAGCTCCCTACCTTACAAATTAGCTACACCAAGTTGTAAAGGGTACTAGAATTAGTGAAAATATCACAAAACAATAACTTTTGGATCAACAGTTGATGGCAAGAAAATTTTCTTTCTTTTCTTTCTTGTAGCCGAAAATGGGGTGGTCTTTAGCTTCGTGATTTTTTTCTCTACAAGTTGAAGATGACTTAGTCATCTCTTTTTTTTTTTAAGTCTTTCAATTAAAAATCCACTCATGGGCCTTGACCCATAAAGGGGGCCGGCCACCCCCTCCAATTGGGCCTTAATTTTCTTTTTTTTTTTTTTGCTCTTTCTAGCCCAATTAATTATGGCCCTATTTGTAATTCCCGAAACTAATTTCCGAAATTCCAATTTTTCCCTTAGCCTTATTCCACACTTCCACAAAAATATTCTTTCATAAACAACTCATGTGTTACATAAAATTAATTATGACCTTATTTTTCACAAGTCAAGATTATTTCCAATTTTTCCAAATACGCAAAAACACGGGATATAACATGTCAATTGCATTGGAAAGAAGACTCGCTGACTTAAATTTACATATGTTATGAATTCCGTAACTCCTCGTATTCTAGGAGATATGCCCCTCTCGATTTTGACCAAAATTTCTGTCCAAAATTCTGCCAAGTTTTTCCAAATTTTCAACGAACCTAATTTTTTCGATTCGCTTGATCCCGAATCCTTTAAATACTTGTCTAACACTTATAAAAAGTATTCCTTGGACTTTAAGGAGTATCATAGCCTCTCTGGACGCACATTAGTTTGCTTACGACGATGCAAAAATTTACAAGGTGTAACACTTGTTATTCTGTTATTCATTCCTTACATACTCGGTACATTATTCGTACTGATGTCCTTTTTGTTTGTGGATGTTGCATTCATGCCCGCAGGTTGACAGGGAGACGGACTAAACCCCTAGGCTGCTTCATCAGCGATTGTACAGTAGCGCTCTATTTGTTTCGAAGCTGCGATTCAGTAGGTATTATTCCTTTGTTACATGTATGGGCATGGCAGGGTCCTATCCCGTCTTTATGATGTGATGCACTCCTTGTAGAGGCTCGTAGATAGTGTGTATAGTTAGATTCTCTATAACCTCATCGGTTCATATTTTGTATATTATATTTGGTAGCCTGATCGGCTTGTACACATGGCCATAGTTGATGATGTTTATATAGACACATATGCTTATTGAACTCATATCTCTTACAGTTTATGATTATTATGAGTTAGTCATGTATCCCACTTAGATATGACTATGAGATGTATGTTATAAGGTGCTAGGTAGGTTAGCTCCGGGTGCCCGTCACAGCCCTCCAGTTGGATCGTGACAAAAGTTGTATCAAAGTAGTTCGTCCTAGGGTGTGTCTACGAACCGTATCTAGTAGAGTCTTTTTTATGGGTGTGACGAGTGCCACACTTATAAACAGGAGGCTGCGGGGCATTAAGGAATAATTCACCTTTCTTTCTTATCTTAGATCGTACGATAGAACCATCTTGAAGTACTCTTTTTTTTTCTGATAGTGTGTTGTCATTTCAGTGATGCCTGTGAAGAGAAAAGCTACAGCGGCCCAAAAAGGCAAGTCAGCAGCAGGTAGGAGGACTGAACGGGTACCGCTTACCGATATAGAAGAGGGTGAGTCCCAAAATGAGGCTTCATCTCGGTCCTCTCACACTCCACCCGCTCCAAAGGAGCAAAGAGGAGCCTCGGCTCCAGCTCCAACACCCCCAGTTCCTCCACTAGATGCCTCAGGCCAGGGGATGAAGGAGGTCATTCAGCTGCTGACCTAGTTAGTAGCCGCTCAGGCCCAGCGGCAAGGTACAAGTCATAGTGATAGAGCTGTTAGCACCAGAGTACGTGATTTCATTAATTTGGACCCTCCAGAATTCTTTGGGTCAAAATCAAACGAGGACCCACAAAACTTCATAGATGAGATGTTGAGGACATTACGGGTAATGGATGCTTCGGATGTTGAGTCAGTAGAATTGGCCTTTTATAGATTACGCGATGTAGCTGTTCAATTGTATAGTACCAGGGTCTCCTCTAGAGAGGTAAATGCACCTCCACCAGTATGGCAGGAGTTTGTAGATGTTTTTCTCCGACACTATTTTCCGCCAAAGATTCGACGGGACAGAGCTGATAGGTTCTTGAACCTTAGACAGGGGAATATGAGTGCTCGGGAGTATAGTCTTCATTTTAATTCACTTGCTAGGTATGGTCCAGCTATGGTAGCTAAGATGGGAGATCGTATCCACTGGTTTGTGAGTGGTTTGGGGCCACACTTTATTGATGATTGCTTGATGACCTGACTTCAGGAAAGTATGGATATTTCTCGCATTCAGGCCCATGCCCAGAATCTGGAGAAGCGACAGCAGCAGCGAAGGAGTGAGTGTGGGCATGATAGGGTTTATAATAAGAGAGAAAGATCCTTCGGTGCAGTTAGTCAATTCAGAGGGAGTTAGAGGCAGCAGTATTCTAGACACTCTAGTTATTCAGCTGCTAGTGCACCTCCACGATTTGCAGGTAAGAGATTTGATCGACCTATTTATTCTAGACCAGGTCAGAGTTCTAGAGCCTCGGGTTCCCAGTATAGGGTTGATTCCGATCAGATAAGGTCACCTTTACCATAATGTACTCAGTGTGGTAAGTTGCATACTGGACTTTGTCGTTTAGGTTTGAATGTTTGTTATGCCTGCGGTCAGCCAGGCCATATGATGCGAGAGTGTCCATCGAGAGGTGGTAGAGGTATAGTATAGCCTACAGGGTCAGCAACAGGTTCTTCATTGCCTATACGCCCTCTGGGGAAAACCTCTCATACTTCAGCAGGTCATGGTAGATGTAGAGGGGGAGCATCTAGTTCGAGCGGTCCTCAGAACCGCATTTATGCATTGGCCGGTCCGTAAGATCTCGAGTCTTCACCTGATGTGGTTACAGATATATTATCCGTATCTTCTCACAATATATATGCATTGATTGATCAAGGTTCTACATTATCATATTTTACTCCTTATATTGCGGGTCAGATTGGGGTAAGACCTGAGTCGATTAAACCTTTCAAAGTGTCTACAGCCGTTACTGACCCAGTGATAGCTAGACGAGTATATAGGAATTGTGTGGTTATAGTCTGTGATCATTGTACCATGGCAGATTTGATTGAGCTAAATATGGTAAATTTTGATGTTTTTATGGGTATGGATTGGTTAGCTTCATGTTATGCCAATTTTGATTGTAGAACGAAAATGGTTCGCTCCCAGTTCCCAGGAGAACTTGCTCTAGAGTGGAAGGGTAATACAGCGTCTCTGAGGGCTAGATTTATTTCCTATCTCAAGGGAAGGAAGATGATTGCTAAAGGTTGCATTTATCATTTAGTCCGGGTTCAGGATACGGAAGCAAAGCCATCGACTCTTCAGTCTGTTCCAATAGTTAACGAGTTTTTAGAAGTATTCCCGGACAAGCTTCCAGGTCTTCCACTAGAACGGGAGATTGATTTTTCCATTGATATGCTACCGGATACTAAACCAATATCTATTCCTCCTTATGTAATGGCACCTGCAGAATTGAGGGAGTTGAAGAAGCAGTTGAAGGATTTGCTTGAGAAAGGTTTTATCAGGCTTAGTACGTCGCCATGGAAAGCACCAGTGGTATTTGTGAAGAGGAAAGTTAGCTCCTTGCAAATGTGTATCGACTACAGACAGCTGAATAAGGTGACAATAAAGAATAAGTATCCACTTCCAAGAATTAATGATTTATTTGATCAGTTACAGGATGCCAAATGGTTCTCAAAGATAGACTTAAGATCCAGGTATCACCACGTGAGAATCAGAGAGAAGGACATTCTGAAAACGGCTTCAGAACTAGATATGGTCATTTTGAGTTTCGATAATGTCATCCGGATTGACTAATGCACTAGCGGTATTTATGGATTTGATGAACAGTGTATTTAGGCCTTTCCTAGACTCGTTTGTGATTGTGTTTACCGATGACATCTTGGTATATTCTCGATCCAAGGCAGAGCATGCAGATTATTTATGTGATGTCGTTAGAGTTCTTCAGGCTGGGAGTTATATGCGAAGTTCTCTAAATGTGAGTTCTGGTTGAATTCTATGACTTTTCTGGGGCATATTATTTCAGCTGATGCTATTTGGGTGGATACCCAGAAGATTGAAGTTGTGAAGACTTGGCCGAGACCTACAACACCTACTGAAGTTCGTAGTTTTTGTGTCTGGCAGGTTATTATAGAAGATTTGTAGAAGTTGTTTCTTCTATTTCTGTACCACTGGCGAAGTTAACTCAGAAATCTACCAAATTTCAATGGACGGACGCTTGTGAGTGCAATTTTCAGGAGTTGAAGAACAGATTGACTTCGGCCCCAGTTTTGACGCTTTTAGAAGGATCGGAAGGCTACGTTATCTATTGTGATGCTTCAGGTGTTGGACTAGGTTATGTATTGATGCAACACGGTAAAGTTATTACCTATGCTTCAAGGCAATTGCAGAAACATGAGCAGAACTATCCAACCACAATCTAGAGCTGGCTGCAATGATTCATGCATTGAAAATGTGGAGGAACTATTTGTATGCCATTCATGTTGATATCTACACAGACCATAAGAGTCTCCAGTATTTTTCAAGTAGAAGGAGTTGAACTTGCGGTAAAGGCGATGGTTGGAACTATTAAAAGATTATGATGTTAGCATCTTGTATCTTCCGGGGAAGGCGAACGTCGTAGCCGATGCCCTTAGCCGTAGATCAATGGGTAGTTTATGCGATGTTCAGCCAGAGAAAAGGGAGTTGGCTTGTGAGCTTCAACAATAAGCTAGCTTGGGAGTTCGATTATTGGACTAGGGCAATACGGGAGTTACTATTCAAGATTCAGCTTTTTTGTCTTTAGTAGTTGAGGTGAAAGAGCGTCAGTATGAGGATCCCATGTTAGTTCATTATAGAGATGCATTCCCTCATAAGAAAAAGTCATCATTTGAGATTTCTGCAAATGGGGTTCTCAGATACCGAGGCAGACTATGTGTTCCTGATGTTGCAGGGTTACGTCGCTAGATTTTGGGGGAAGCCCATTGTTCCCATTATTCTGTTCATCCGAGAGTGACGAAGATGTATCATGATATTAAGTCAATTTATTGATGGGATGGAATAAAGAAAGACATAGCAGAGTTCGTAACTCAATGTCCTAACTAGTACAACTCCATGGTGTTCTGGTATCCATTATCTCCGATAGGGGTGCGCAGTTTACAGCTAACTTCTGGAAGTCCTTCCAAGAGGGTTTGGGGACTTAGGTAAGTCTTAGCACAACATTTCACCCCAGACTGATGGACAAGCTGAGCGTACCATTCAGACTCTTGAGGATATGCTACGGTCATGTGTGTTAGATTTTAGAGGTAGTTGGGATGATTACTTACCGCTTATTGAGTTTGCTTATAACAACAGCTATCAATCCAGTATCTAGATGGCCCCGTATGAGGCTTTATACAGGCGAAAGTGTAGATCACCAATTGGATGGTTTTAAGTAGGGGAGACTAAGTTAGTAGGTCAACAATTGATCCAATAGGCCGTGGAGAAGGTCAAGCTTATTCAAGACATATTATTGGCAGCTCAAAGTCGACAGAAGTCTTATGCGGAGAATCGCCGACGAGACTTAGAGTTCCAAGTTGATGACTGGGTATTCTTGAAGGTCTCACCTATGAAAGGCGTCATGAGATTTGGTAAGAAGGGTAAGCTTAGTCCTCAGTATATTGGGCCTTACAGAATTGTTCACATAGTAGGCCAGGTGGCCTATGAGCTAGATCCACCTTCAAATTTAGAGTCAGTCCATCCGGTTTTACATGTATCAATGTTTCGCAAGTGTATTGGAGATCCTTCCAGAGTTGTACCGATAGATGATATTCAAGTTACCGAGCAATTATCTTACAAGAAGTTCCCAATCTATTCTAGATAGGCAGATTCGGAGATTGACGACTAAAGATGTAGCTACAGTAAAAGTCCTTTGGAGGAATAGGAATAAAGAAGAAATTACTTGGGAAGCTAAAGAAGATATGAGGTCCAAGTATCCACACTTGTTTCCACTCCCAGAGGAGATTCAGACAGATGCACCATTGTCTTCAGGTGCATAATGTTTTCTTTGGTGATTTCTTGGTCGTGTGGGGCCATTATTGTTATCATTGTTGTGGCCCTGTGAGGCATTGCATATTTTAGGTTATTGTGACAGGATGGTAGTGGTATAGTTACAAAGGGAAACTCCGCCAAAATTTTAAAGAATCCCTAAGAGTCTAACATTTGAGGACGAATGTTCTTAAGGGGGAAAGGATGTTACACCTTGGAAAATTTCGCGTTGTTTGCATTATAAGTAAACTAACGTAAGCCCAAAGTGAAAATGAAGCCATTACAAGGTTAGGGAGGATACCTAACAATTCTAAGTATGTACCTTAAGGTTTCAGAGTTAAATGAATTAGCGGAAGTAAGTTCATTGAAGGTTGGAATTGGAGTCATGTTTTGGGAAGATATTGCATCATTTGAGCTGTAAATTGCTTCGAATTACCTTTATAGGGAGTTATAGGGCTCCTTATATGGTTAATCAAGTTTTATACAAGTGCCAAGAAGGTCTCATAAGGATTGGAGGTCAAACAAATCGCAAAGAACGCATTTTCGCGAAAATTGGAAATTTGGGACAGTATGCAGCCGCAAACTAAGTTTGTTGTGCAGTATACTGGCCCCAAACTCCAAAACTTTGGGGACCTCACTTCCCAACATCAACCCTAGGAGAGGAGGGGAGATGCGGCCACAAGTTGCAACTTGCTGGGTCGCATCTCCAACACAAGTTGAGGCGGAGGGGTGGTTTTAAACACTTTTTAAGTTCCAAAAGGCCCCATTTTTCACATTCACTTTCCACACTTATCTCCTCACATTATTAGATAATTCTTGAAGGTTCTATAATATTCTAAAACTTTCCACACCATTAACATAGAAGATCAAACATCAAAACCCCAAGATAATCCATGGAAGATGATTATCCTTACTTCTACTCAACGTTGTGATGAACTTGGTCTTGGAAGAAGTTAAGTGAGGTGAAGTTCTTCTATTACAAGGTATGTTCTTCATATTATTTATATTATTGAGTTTGTTTAAATATTTGACTAGTCTTGAAGAGGAAAGAATCATAGTAGAGAAGTCACAAGTATTGAATTGAAGTTGATGGCTATAAGTAGAAATTGAAAGGGGATTTTAGATTAATTTAAGTTTAGTTTGCATGAAATATTTTGATTATGGTATTGTGGATGGTATTATTGTTGATTGGGAGTTGTTTTGGAATTTGTTGGAAGTCTACGAAATAGGAGAAGTGCTGCTCAAATTCAGCTAGCTCGCTAATTACTCTAGTTTGAACTTATGAGTGTTTTTAAGACTTAACTTTAGTATGAATCCTCTTGAATGTAGATTTGCGGACTTGGGAGGAAAGACGTTAAGTAGTTAAGGAGACAAAAAGGTATGTTAAGACTAACCCTTTCTTTCTTATGGCATGATCACTCCGATACGGACACACGTACAAATGTCCTCTATGATGACTCCATTTCTAGAAAAGCTAAAGCTTATAATTCTTGAGGTTCATATGATACTGTTGATAATTGTCCCATAATTATTGATCTTTCTTATATGATTATTGATTTTACTCATTGTTGTTGATCTCATCTTATGATATTTGTGCTTTTAAGTTAAGATATAGCGATCATGATGATTCCATAATGACAATTGGGGGTTTATCGACCGTACGTCACTCCGATAGAGTTATAACTTTTATTTGGGCTCTTATATATATATATATATATATATATATATATATATATATATATATATATATATATATATAGCTATTTTCTCATACCGAGGCACATTATATTCGATCGGGTACGACACGTAGATATGCACACCACTGCAGTGGGTACGTTATGATGTTCCCCGGACGCGGGATGATGCTGATAACACCGAGCCTATATGTCCGGCTACGGTATTATATATGTATGTATGAAAATGTTTTTTTAAAAAGCTAAGCATCCATGACATCCGCCTTCAGAGGCTCTCAGAGGTACAGATTGATCTCTTTATCTTATGATATCTTCATGCTTTTGTTATTCTGTTATTCATGCCTTACATACTCGGTACATTATTTGTACTGACATCCTTTTTGTTTCTGGATGCTGCGTTCATACCCGCAGTTAGACAAGGAGATAGACCAGACCCCTAGGAAGCTTCATCGGGGATTGTACGGAAGCGCTCCATTTGTTTCGGAGTTGTGGCTCAACTGGTATTATTCTTTTGTGTACATGTATGGGCATGGTGGGGTTCTATCCCGTCATTATGATGTGATGCACTCCATGTAGAGGCTCGTAGATAGTGTGTATAGTTAGATGCACTATAACCTCATCGGTTCATATTTTGTATATCATTTTGGTAGCCTAATCGGCTTGTACATATGGGCATAATTGATGATGTTTATATAGACGCACATATGTTTATTGAACTCATATCTTTTCCAGTTTATGATAATTGTGAGTTAGCCATGTGGCCCACTTAGATATGACTATGAGATGTATGTTAGAAACTTCTCGGTAGGTTAGCTCCAAGTGCCCATCACGGCCCTCCAGTTGGGTCGTGACACCTATTGTTACGCCTCTCATTCTCGTCGTAGCAGAACCTATGGTTTCATAGTCGGGTATGCCCTTGGAATTGAGACTCGGGTCCGAATTTTGGAGATAAAAAGTGCCTTACCCCTGTACAAAGATACCAGCAGGTATTCCTGGCAATTTACAGAGTTAGAAGTTGAACGAATTAAATCAAAGCGACCTGAGCTGAATCTGAGAAAATCTGAAGACACCAGTCATCGTCGACGAGTCGTCGACATGGTCAACGGACAGTCGTTGTTCGGCGTCGACAGGGTTCCACAGCCTTGCATCTGCAGGCGCAGGTCGATGGAGCAATTCGACGGGTCATCGACCCACTCATCGAACCTCACCCCTGTAGCTTTTTAATTTCCAAATATAAATATGTAGTTCATGACCCGATTTCTTATTTTAACTCTTCCAAATCAGAGAAAACCCTAGTATATTCTCTCCCAATATTTCCTATCATATTAGTAAAGATTTTGCAAGATCCGAACCCCGTAAACCCAAGCTTGTAAAGAAGAAGGTTGATTCGAGGGTTTCCCCATGGTATGTGAATGATTTCTACCCTTATATTTAAGTTGATTATCAAGAGATTTAGTGATTTTAAGTAAAGAGAGGGTATTTGTGGAAGTGGTAAGTTGATGAAGGGCAAGGTAGTGATTTAAGGCTATTTTAAGGGATGATTGGGGATAAGTTTGAGTATATATTTATATATAAGTGTTGTTATTGTTGTTGTGGTTGATGTTGTATTGAATGGGAAGTTGAAGGATTGTTAAGCTTATAAGGGAAATGTTGCCCATAATTTGTCAAGCTCTATTCGTATTTAAAATGATTAGTAAGCGAGGTAAATAGTCTGATTAAGGCTTAAGTTATCTTGATTGTAGACTTACAAGTTCGAGAGGTAGAAGTGGGATGATTGGGTATACTTTAAGGTATGTTAAGGCTATCCTTTCCTTCTTTTGGCATGATCTTACGATATGAACCAACAAACGAGTAAGCGAGCTTCCATATTACTCTACTCTTAGAAGCATAGGGAGTACCTCAGTCTTTGATGTTCATGTACCCCGTTTATGATTGCTCCTTCTGTTCATGGGTCCAACTTTATGCATACAATTATTCATGCATTACATTCATTCATATATATGTATTTTTACTCGTGACCAGAAGGCGTTATATACGCAAGTATTATATGTATATGGGGTATGGAAAATGGATAGGCGTTATATACGCATTACCACCTGATCAGCTGGTGCACCTTGATGATGATATATGGATCGGGTCGTACGATCCTCGATATTATTATTATATGATATATGGATTGGGTCGTACGTTCCTCGGCATTATTATTATATGATATATGGATCAGGCCGTACGTTCCTCGGTATTACTATTATATGGGATATGGATCGGGCAGAATGTTCCTCAACACTATGACCTATAATTATGTATATGAGCATGATTATCACTAAGAGCATGCATATTGTACGCCCACAGAGGCATAATCAGTTATACATGTTTATGTAGATACATACAGATACTAGTTCATACAAATACATGCAGACAGTTACTTTAGCTTATGTGTTCAAATTTTATTCATGATTCTCATATGTACATGATAGTTCTTATGCCTTTCATACTCAGTACATTATCCGTACTGACACCCCGCTGCTCGGGGGGCTGCATTCATACCCACAGGTTCAGGTAGACCGACAAGTGGTCCAGCTTAGTAGGACTTCTATCCAGCAGTGGTCAGTGCGCTCCATTGATCCGGAGTTGCAGTCTATTTTGGTATGCTAGCCCTTTTGATATGTATATGCATATGGGTATGACGGGGCCCTATCCCATCCTTTCTACAGCTATCATTCCAGTAGAGGTCTGTAGATATTTGTATGCATTAGTCAAATGATGTTGCCTTGTCGGGTCCCATTCTTTTATGTACAGTATATATAGCGGCCTAACTAGCTTGCACTATTCTTCGGTATGTATGTTTGCATACACATTGTATAGAGTTTTTGATGTTTTCCTTTCATGAGATCAGTTTATGCCATTTATGGGCCCTTGATGTTCAATATGGTTCAGATATGTATTTAGGGGTGTTTGGTCACTAGAGGTCAAACACTCGTCACGACTCATCGGTTTGGGTCGTGGCATCTGTGAAGTGCCGGCCCGTTCCCTCCCTCCTCCTGACCATCATTGTCCTTATCATTGGAGTCAATCTTCATTTTCTTGCCTTAGCTATTCAAAACCTTCACCCTCAACGATTAAAGTCAACGTCGGAATTGACCATTATATCAGTAGGCTCCTTAGAAATCCCGGCTCGCGTGCACAATGAGGTAATAAAAGAGGGGAACATAAAACTCGGACCACTTCTGGCCAGGAAACTCCTCCACTCCAGGATCACTTGCCTACCCACATTCACTGACACGCCATCCAACACACAAGCCACCACGAGTGCCCTAGGGTAGGTAACATCAGTAGTGTTACTCAAGGGGAAAATTTTACGGGGCACAATGGTCAACCACCTGCGACAGTCAGCGAAAAAATAACGGCTCTTAATCCCGGTCCGGCTGTAGACCCAAGTAATCTTACCCCTCTTTCCCTCCGGTACTAGCATATTGTAACGACTCATTTGGTCGTAATAGTGTTTTGACCCATTTAGCCTTTTTGACCCTTCCTCAAGTCCCGTTAGTATGATCTATGACTTAATGAAGTCATTCGGTTGGTTTCAGCAAGGTTCGAGTGTAAATTGAGTCATTGATGGAGAAGCTAGTTAAGTTAGCAAATTAAAGTTGCCCACGGTCAATGTTGGGTTAGGATGACCCCGTGTCAATTTTTTGGAAGTTCCAACATGTTAATATGATAATTTTAAACTTGTTCACAAGTTTTTGTGAGGTTCCAAAGAGTTTCAGATGGGTTTGGGTTTGGGTTTGGGTTTTGTCGCGCTCGTATTCGATGTTTTCGTCGTAGGTCTATGGATAAAAATTACTCCAGATTGATCAGACGACCTTTGTTTTGTGTGAGGTTCGAACCATTAGATCCATATTGAAATAACAAAGCTATAGAAAAAAGAATCGTCGCGTTTCACCTCCAGATGAGGGAGTTATGCCCTTTTTCGTTCGGGCTGTTCCAGCAGGTCCGCTGGCAGCGGACCTAGGGTCGCTATAGTGGGTCCGCTACAGCGACCCACTGACCGCTGCCAATGACCGACAGGGCAGAATACCCTATTTTTTATTCCAACTCCAAACCATTATCCCCAAGACCCCAAAGTCAGTTTTCAAGAGAGAAAGAGGCAAAATTCATTCCATTCTTTGGTGAAAGCATCTTGGAGAGTAAGTCCCTCCCCCCCCCCCCCCCCCTTTATTTGTTCCTTTTCCTTTCTGCTTCAAGTTACATGATTATTTTAAGGTTCATAAATGTAGGGTGAAAGTCCTAGAACCCTAGAATTAGTAAACCCTTAAATAATTGGTGGGATGTTGATTAATCATCTAGGAGTATAGATTATCACTTTCTAGGAAAGGAATTTGATTTCTTATGGTTGGAATAGCATGTTAAGACTTAGGTAACTAATAAAAATGGAAGTTTTGTCCTAAAATATGTTGAAAGGGTAAATTGATTAGAAACCCATAGATTGAAGGTTAATGATTATAGAGATTGAAGTTGTGATAAATTCACCATTAAAGGATGGTTTCACCAATTGAAAGGGGTAGAAGTAAGTGGGTCTACTTCCCCAAATTTTTGTTCTTATTTAAATACATGATTTTTTGCTTAGTTAGCATCATATTGTTAGACTTTGACCGTTATGAGGTGCTTCGGAAATAGAAGACTTGTGTGGAGTAGTTCGTGGCTCCTGTTCTCCATTCGAGGTAGGTTATGGCTTACTTTAGTTAGACTTTGATTAGCGAGATGTATGTATTGTGTAGAATTGACGGGAGAAATCATGATTAGGTCTTCGGACATGGTGTTTTGGTTGGATATTAGCTAGGTTGGTATGACTTCTGATTTTGAGGGCTCGTCGCCATTACTTTATGTACTGAAATCTGAGCTATAGTTGTTTTCATACTGTGGCTATTCAGGATGGATTTCTAGTATGTTGATTGTTGTTAATGGTGGCTCGTTGCCCTATTATTGTGATTAGACTTATTACCTAAATTGTCGTGTTGTACTCAATTCTCTCTTATTGTGACACATATCATAGGAGAAAGGAAGGATACTGAGTTTACACCTGAATTGTGATTTATATATTTATGATAGTACGTAGACGAACACTTGATGTATTATTTACTGCTGATGATAATATATAGAAAAATGGAGCATTTTGGTGATACAAGACTTACTTGGGAGGCGTACTTGTTATATATGGAAGTAAAGAAGGACATAGACTCTTTACTTGGTTGAGACGGGTTGTATGA
The DNA here is from genome assembly GCF_019175385.1 of Lycium barbarum. Lineage (NCBI taxonomy): Eukaryota > Viridiplantae > Streptophyta > Magnoliopsida > Solanales > Solanaceae > Lycium > Lycium barbarum. Next base: position 75,843,499 of record NC_083341.1, read on the forward strand.
TTCATTTCATGGTTGAGTTGATCCAAGTCTTGATATGGTTGTGGCTTTGTGACTTGTACCTTCACTGTTGCTTTATTGATTTGCGTTGATTTACCATGTTTACACTCATTTATGCATTCATACACTCATACATGATGGAAATGGTTCCGTAACGACTCATGAAAGACTTGTGGCATGATGCCTTGTGTTCATTGATATTGCTAATTGTTAATAGTCCATACATACTAATGAACTGGAATACGTTGAGACATACATTGTGATGTCAAATTAGTGAAGAAGTTAATATAATCTTCTTGTTGAACTTGTGATACTATTTGATACATGGTACTTGATGAATTGATCATTGAGAGTGATGTGATAGTGTTACTATACATATGAAAAGGCACATTTGACCAGGGGTGAGGATATGGCCTAGTTGTGAGCTTGTGGTCCGAGGTTCGTTCTGGAGACGAGTGGTGCATGATGTGGATCTCTGTCCGAGGTTCTTTCCTGAGCGAAGGATTTATGGCTCGGGTCCGATGAGTATCCGGAACGAGTGGTACACGGACACCATGGGTCCCCTGCAGGTCATGACTACTGAGCAATGACATCAGTTAGCATGTGTGTACAGTTCGAGTAATTGGCCAGTGCATTGCATTGCATTGCACATTATTATATTTTGCATTGCATATTATTACATTTTATTTTGCATTATTATATCCTCGTTTGGTTCTGATTTTGATATGGATGTTGAATACCTATTGTGATATCAGTATGACCATTGACTGAGTTAAATTGTGGATTAGTGACTCTATCTAGGGACGGAACTTGGACTTGTGCTTATCAGGTGAGATTATTGAGACTAGATAGACTTGTGGTTTAGAAGCTTCATCTTAGCTATGACTCTGTTATGGGATATTTTGTGACTTGGATTTGAGTATTAAGTGCCTATCTATTTATCTTGTTGATTTTGTACTTATATACGTGAACTAATCTTAGTCGGCCTATGATGCTTACCGGTACATAGTGTTTGTACTGGTACTATATTGCTGCACCCTTTTTGAGTGCAAATTGTGTTCCAGAGATTTCATCCAGACTACATCTCTAGCTTGAAGCTAGTTTGCTCGATCAGATTCGAGGATGATCTTCTATCCAGCCACGCCACCTGAAGATCTCTATTACCAGATGTCTACTTTTATTCCAGAAATTATTTGTTATTATATTTGATATATACTTCATTCTTTAGACATTGTTGGTTAGAGTCCTTCTACGGTGACTTTTAGATTTTGGGGGTGTAATAGTTAAGACTTCCGCACTTATATTAATTATTGTTTATGACTTGGTCAAACTATTTATTAATTTACTTGTTTCATTGATTGTTTAAGTATAAATGATTTAAGAGGTTAAAAGTGGCTAATGACTAATAGGTTAACGCATAAGGATTCGCCTACTACTGATAATAAGGTAGGTGCCCGCACGATCGGTAATTATGGTCGTGACACGTAGACACCAACCAAGGACTATTGCCATCGTAATCCTTGGCATTCATCTCATCATCTGGATGGTTGTACAGATCATAAATCTCATTTATCACCTCAACCTCAATCTTCACCTTGACGCCCCGAATCTGAATCTTCGGATCCGGAGAGGAAAAATCCACAGTGGGAAGCATAGCATAAAACTCTCTGACCCAATTCACATTGCATTGATCGGGATCCTCAACCAACTTGTTCCACCTAATAGCTTACAGGCGGTTGTAAAATTTTGGGGTGAGTTCATCCACCCAATCCATAATGAAGCCTCTCTCACACAACAACACCATGCTTTTCCGCTCCAAGAAGCGTTTTTTGCATTGTTGGGTGACGAACCTTTTGTAATCGAGAGCTCCTTGGTTCTAGGCCATGATGTAGTAGAAAGGTGTACCTATGAAAAGAGAGAGCGTTAGTTCAATATTACACCGAGTTTAGTCAGCAATAAGACGTTTACAGACCAAGGGAAACAAACAAAAATCAACGTAGGTGTGAAGTTATTCGTGTTCTAATGCTGCCTTTATGCAACAACAGCTACAGTGCTATCAGTACCGTGGTAGTGAAACCGCTACGGCGAGCCTATGACCGCTACCACGAATTTCCCTGACCCCCAGTGTGTCCGTGCTGGCGCTCAAGCGAGCACTATGGCTGGTCCGCGCTAGCAAAAAAAATTCCTCTGCAGCGAACTCGTCATCTTTAGCAAAAAAACCTTATTTTCTCAAAAATAGTGCCTCAAATATTTTGCCATATTTAAACAGATTTCGACATAGACCAGATAATATGTTGGCATGCATGTCGTTTACACCCCATAGAACATCATTATAACAACAAATAGGCCTCTTATTTCAAGCAAATATCAAAACCCTTCTACCAGATGTACCCCCCACCCCAACAAGGTTTTACCCCCATTTTCAAGCAATTCTTAAATAATAAATGATACAAAGACTTTGTGAACATTAAATAACATGCTACGATTCGCATTCTCCCTACCCCAAGAAGTCAAAAACCCCTTGTCCCAAAACCCCAAAATTCATTCAATATCCAACAATTTAGACATGAAAATTCGAGAATAAAAGCTCCTAATATATAACGGTATGGAGTAGTGGGGTGTGCGACATACCTAGAATTAGATGAAAGCTTGTGAAGATTGCCAAGAAATTGACCCTTGTTGTTGCACTAAAATGTTGCCTTTACTTTTCTTGTTGAAGTGTAGTTGGGAATGCCTAGTGTCGGGGGTTTAAAATGGGATAAAGAGGGAAGACTAAGAGACTAGGGAGTTGAATAACGGGAGAAAATATTGGGGAGTAGGGAAGGAAAAACGGCTAAGGGAGAGAACTTAAGTAGAAAGGTGAAATGAATCACCCTCCCCGTTTTTAAGTCTCCACGGGTAGTTCCGCTACAGCGGCCCTCGATCCATCGCACTGGTATCGCTACAGTGGGAATCCTATCCACTTTAGCGATCTGAACTCTTCCAGTCCTTACGTTCGCGGTCTCGAGCTGCGGTAACAGCTCGTTATCCCGCCTTTTCAACCGTATTGGTTTTGCCTGTGTTGTGCACTTCAAGTCCGCTTCCTGAATTGTGTGTGCGGCCTTAAAAGGCCTAACTATATTAAAGAGAGTCTGGCATCTCATTCCTTCGTTAGATCATTTGGTCTAGTAAAGATGTTCTTTAGGTCGCATGAGGTATTAAGGTTCGTTAGCAGGATATTTCCAGTACGAACTCGAACCATTTCTGGTTAGTGTACGAAGCCTAGACCAAAGATTTTGGGAATCGCAATTTTAGTATAACCTTATTAAATTTTTAACACTCAGAATGATATGATTGTTTACTCCTATACCACCTAGGCCATTTGGGGACGAACGGTTGTTTAATTGCTATTTGATGTAATGACTCGTCTGGTCGTTATTAGACCGTCCTCAGCTCGTGTATAAGAACCAATTTGATTTGTGGTACGATGGGTCCACGAGGAAATTTTACGCTCAATTTTAACTATAGTCAAGTCGGTTAGAATTAAAAGTTGTGGGGCCAGATAGGATCGCTTCGCTGCAGCGGTCAAGTAACCACATCAACGAGTCCGCCCCAGTGAACCTACAGACCGCTGCAGCAGTCGATGCAAACCAGACCCAATATTAAAAACCTTATTCCGGGATTTTTCCCCACTTTTCCACAAAACCTTATTCTAGGCCGTCACCTGGGAAGATTCCGGAACAGAACCCTTAGAGGCTTGAGAAAGGTAAACCTTCAAACATCCTTCATTCTGTTTTCTTAAAAGATCATTCGTCCTTGCTAAGATTTTCTTATAGGGTTAATGAAGATGGGTTGCTTACCATTGTTTCCACCCTAGAAAATTGTAACGGGTAATCTTCACCGAAAATCTTGTACCTTCGAAAACTTCATATAGATTCTTGTTGTAGGATGATAAACTAAACACGAATAATGATTCTTTTAATATTTAGAGAATGGATTAAGTCTTGACTTATTGAATTGGGAAAATGAAAGGAAAGGTTATTTCCTATGAATTATAAAGACTAGTAATTATGGAGCCTAGACTACTACGCATGCTTAAATTTGACTCTCATTCTCAGGTTCGTGATATTTCTAGACTTCTTCGTCATAGTTTCCAGTTGGAAATGGGAAAGTGGAGATTCTATGGACGTTCGTGACAGCTGCTTGGCATTAAGGTAGGTTATGATTTACTTGAGTTAGACTTTGATTAGTGAGTCGTATATAAGTTATTGAACTTACGGGGGAAAGCATGATTAGGTCTTCGGACACGGAGTTTGGTTGGATATTGTTTAGGTCAATATGAATGCTGATTCTGTGGGCTTGCCATCATTAAGTGAGTAATTGAACCAAGGTGTGTAGTTGTTATGTTGAGGAGAAAGAAGTGTTGTGTATATATTTTGGTAGGGATTTAGTTAGAAGGTACGGTTCATGTATTTACTGATTGGCCATTTTAGAGTCTTCATGTACTATGGGCTGGGGTGACTTGTATTTTAATTGTAAAGGTCTTCATTGAGTGTTCATGCTGACCATATTCCATATTGCTTATTGACTGGAAATACATCAAGATTCATCTTATATATATATATATATAAGGCACATTTGACATGCGGTGAAGATGTGGCCTAGTTATAGCCTCGTGATCCGAGGTCAGTTCCGGAGCGAGTGGTACATGGACACCATAGGTCCTCTGCAGGTCATGACTATTGGGCAAACAATACCATTAGCATGTATGCATGGATGTGATATGATTATTGTTGCATTGCATTGCATTGAACTCCTGTGTTTTGTTGATGACTGGACTTATCATATCCCCATAATTAGGTGATGGTTGTTCCTATTTGATGATGTTTTAGGATATGGGTGGTTGTGTTTACGTGTAACTTCATGACTCTGTTGACTAATGAGGAAAGGTGGTGCTGAAGTGATTCCTTTTAGCATGGCTCAGGTCTGGAAGTACGATTGAGATACTGTCGTTGGTTGTATTGCTTTTACTTAGTTTTACATATATTTGATAAGTGATTATTGACTAATGTCGGATATGGGTTGTTGTGCTGTTGTGTCTATTTGCCAATTTACGAGTCTGTCAGATTATGGAGGAAAAAGGTAAGGAGTAGTGGTTCCGCTTAGTATTGGTTGGTATGGAGGTTTGATGTCTGTTCTTTATTAATTATTGTGGGTTAGCTGGTCTAGGAGTCTATCTTGAATGTAACTATTTGTTGTTTGTTAGTCCTTACTTCCTATTGTTGCGTTGACGTGGTAATGGCAAAGGTATATGAGTATGTTTATTTCGAAACTGTTTAAGTATGGGTAGAATTTGAAAAGGTGTTACGACTATACTTATCTATTTATTCTGATTGATTTTATATCGTATTGCGTGAACTAATCTTAGTCGGCCTATGATGCTTATCAGTACGTGTGGTGTACTGATACTACTCTTGCTACATCCTTTTCGGGGTGTACATGTGTTTCAAGTTATGGATTGAATGTTTCGATAGCGGAAGTGGCATACATCTCAATACAGGTTCTGTGTATCTTATTCCAAGGCAGAAGTTGTGTCATTTTATTTTGATTTTACTCCACTGTATTGTAGAAGCTCTTGTACATGTCTATACTAGGTCCGCGGAAGTTGTAATTTCTAAATTTATAAAGAGTATCATTCATCCTTTCTTACTTAATGTTCTTTCCTACCAGTTGCTAAGTTGTAAAACGAGTTTTAACAATGGTTTGGTCAGTACGGGTTCGCCTACCAGGTGGGATAGGGTAGGTGCCTGCATGATCCGTAAATTGGGTCGTGATAGGTATATATGAAGCATATATATTGTATGCCTAGTGTATATTCAACCACGACAATACCAAACAAGAAGGGAAGAGAAGAGGAGAGGCAGTAAGAGCAAGTGGGATATAGTATTCCTCTTAAATCAGTCTCCGACACTCATGTGTACACACATATACAGATGATATACACCAATATACTCAACATGCTCATTCCTTAGGGACTATTATAGTGAATAATTGGTGACACATCATGTCACGACCCAACCGAAGGGCCATGACGGGCACCCGGTGCTAACCCACCCGGGCACCTCTTATCGTACAATCATCTTCACATCTAAGTGAGCCACATGGCCTACTCATGATTCCTACACATCAACAATACTAATCACATCGGGCAACGACACATTTATATCATCATCAACAACAATGCCCATATCCATAGACACAAGTCGACGAGGCTAGCAAAATAATATACAAAATATGAGCCGACAAGGATACAAGACATCTAACCATACGCAACTGTCTACGAGCCTCTAAGAAGAGTAGGTAACATCATATAGACGGGACAGGACCCCGCCATGCCCATATGTATGTACACAAAAGAATAATACCAACAGCTATAGCTCCGGATAAAATGGAGCTCCTCTATGCAGTCCCTAAACAAGAAATCTATGGATCGAGCCTGTCTCCCTGTCCACCTGCGGGCATGACGCAGCGTCCACAAATAAAAGGACGTCAGTACGAATAATGTACTGAGTATGTAAAGCATGATCTACATAATGAAAGCATAAGAAATAGCATAAGATAGACGAGTCATAAAATTAAAGAGCTAGGTATACCTCTAGCGACGTTCGTCATATTTACTTACCCTCTTTCTAATGGGAAACTTCCATTTCATACATTTAGAAGTATCATACCCGACCATAGAGGTTCGGTGTCTTACATACCCGACCATGATAAGGTTCAGTGTTCTACATACCTAGCTCTACCAAGGCTCATTGTTATTAGTACCTAACTGCAGTAGTGTGCGCACGATAAATATCATACCTGGCCATATAAGGTCGGTATCACATAATAGCCATTCATACTTATACACGTATACATACTAGTCCATAAGTATCATCCACGACATTATTTTCATTACATCTTTCCTTAGAGGATCAACTATCATATAAAAGGGGCAATGGCATCGTGAAATTATCGAGAATCATGAGCTTTAGTAAATCTAGGGATGGAGTCATTTAGAAGACATTTTGGAACCCACGAGGAGGTATATAGAAAAAGAACCATGCCTTAATGAAAGAAGGGTTAGCCTTACATACCTTGTCGTCTTCTTAACTACTTAGCGTTCCCCGTCGAAGCTTGGAGAATCTACATTTAGAAGGATTCATGCCATGGTTAAGCCTTAATGATACTCTTAAATTCAACTAGAACAATTCATCATCTAACGAAAATTGGGCAGCATTTCCCCTATTTCATCAATTTCCACCATATTACAAAACAACTCCCAAACATCCATAATACACTCACAATATTATAATCAAGTAATCACATTCCATTAAGCCTTCAAAATTCATCCTTATGCTTAACTTATACTAACACTTCACACCCATTCTTAGCACATTTTCATACAATGCTTCCTCATCACCATTACTACCTTCCATAACAAGATTATATCCTTATTATACTAAGAATCATGACTCAAGTTAGCTTACTACTCAAAAACATCATAAAAGCTACATTTAGACCTCATTTTCTACTTTCTTCTTCTACCCAAGTTGTTCAACAACCAAGCATTCACGATAACATGAAATAAGCATAAAAACTAACCTTTGATCTCATAAGAATGAGCTTTGGAGCACCTATCAACTTATATGAAAACCCTAGCTTCAATACCCAAGAATTTCTTGTAGTCTACTAACCCTAGCAAGACTTCTAACACATTGGTATCTTGATTATTGCCTCTTGATCTTTGTTTTGTCTTGGGTTGGAGTGAGATATGCTTGAAGAAGGGTTTGGAGCTCTCAAGACTTGAGTAAATGTGGAAGAATGAAATAAAAGAACTAGGGTCTTTTATTTATACAAAAGAAATAAAGCTGCCCGATGGACTTATACGGACCACTTATACGGTCCGTATAATATTATACGATCTGTATAAATGGACCGTATAACACCACCATGAAAATATCCCTTTCTGTAAAGGTCATGTTATATGGACCGTATAAAGTTATACGGACCGTATAAGTGGTCGTATAACTCACAGTTATCCGAAACTTTCTCTCGTTGATTCATTTGACTTCCAATCCTCGTGGAACCTTCTTCGCACTTATATATTACTTCATTAACCATACAATAGACCCTATAACCGCCCCTCAAGACTACCAAATAAATATTAGCTCAATTATAGCGAAACCTCTCCGAACACGACTTACATTTCACTTCCTACAACAAACTAGATTTCACATATTCCTACAACTTTGAAATCTTATTGTCACACCCTATTTCCACTAGGGTGTGATGGGCACCCCGCCCCACATCCGGAGCCGAGCGAACCCACAGACCTTCGGGACACACAAAATCTTATTAGACTTTTAAAATCAAATAAAGATAAAATACATAATAACTTCTCAAAATATTCTTTTCGATGCTTTCCAAATCAAACAGAATTTGTGATCAGATGGAATTTAATACATAATACAGAATGGCATAGCGGCTGACGAAGCCGCTTACACAACTGACATACTATACCCACGACTCTGTCTGCAAAGTCTCTAACAAATAATCAGAAAACATAGCATACACACTCTGACTCGGCAGCACTCCAGGAGCAAAAGGAGCTTGCCAATGCCGCTGGAACATCTTCTATAATGTCTTCTAGTCATCTGGGTGCACCTGCGCGGCATGAAACGCAGCCCCCGAAGAAAGGGGGTCAGTACAGAATTGTACCGAGTATGTAAAGCATAAAGTACAATAAACAGAATCATAATCTGAACAGAGGGTACAGAATATAAGTGCAGTAACCGGAATGTCAAAATGTTTACTCACAGAACAGAGATAATGCATGTCAGAACATATGCCATATTCGGCCCCCATTATGGGACTCGGTGAACAGAACGTGGTCGCCACCCCGACACTGGCGCCACAACACATCATACTCCAGAGTAGGGAACGACTCCATAACATATCATATCATATCAGATGGCCATATCATATCATACCATAACATATCAGAATAAGTGTACATGGCACAGCATACTCCACAACCCATGTACATGTGTACCTTCCCTCTCACATCGAGGCACGGCGAACAATGCAATGGAATACGCGTGATAACATATCCTGGCCCGGGCTCAGTCAAGGAAGCATTGAGGCATCCACGAGTGGAGTAGTGAGAAACTAAATGCAATATAAAACATAACACATTCACAAGGACTCGATAGGACATCTCAAATGATAGATCATAATAAAAAAAAAGTTGGACGATAATCATAACGCGTGTCTTTCGGATGTCAAGATGGATCATGTCAAAATAATCTTTCTGGGATCGTTTTTACGTTCCAAAATAGTTCATAAGACTCAATGGAATATTTAAAACAATAGTCGTTTAGTAATTAGAAGAGTAGCCGAAACGTTTCCTTTAAATATTGCTCGAAAACAAATTAATAGCACAATAGGAGAGGATCCGGAAATAGTGGGCCCACCTTGGGTCGAACCGAGGTGGCGTACAAAATTTACAATTCTTAAGCTTTATGGAGTCGTTTGCAAAAAGTTTCGAGGCATTCCGATTTTATTTGTGAAAGATAAGAACGTTTTATGACGCAAGACTTTCCAAGAAGTAAAAGTGTTTAAACATATTTTTCATCAAAACTTAGGTTCATAATTCAATCACATTGAATGAAAGAGGGCCAAATCTAAGCTTAGATTTCTAGGAATGGAGTCTTCCCCGAGGCTCGTGTCATAACCTATTATGACTACGACATGCCAAAGAAAGAAAAGGTAGGGCTTTACATACCTTATTTGCTCCTTACGCTTATGCAAACTCAATGTCCAAACTTCCCAAAATCTACAATTGGTCACAAGTGCCAAACATTAACATATAGGCATTTAAGCATTCAACTTTAAGTAACACTTGTCTACGGAAATTTGGGCAGCATCTCCCCTATAAATTCAACATCCCCGAGAATTTAACTCGGCTAAGACATCAACAACCATACCAACAACAATACCAACAGCATCAATAGTCAATTAAAATGCATTCTAACATAAATTGTTTTCTTTTCTAAATAGTGCAACAACTCCCAACCCAACTTTGCACTTCCAAATCAATATCAACATTTTCATATTCATGTACTAATTCAAGATCATTCAAACGTAGGTCAAGAACATTCCAAGAAAGCTATACAATATTCAAACAATTCCACCAATTCCACATTCCACCCGAAATTCCTACATATGCAACAAAACTACCACGACGCATCTTTTACTTTCAAATTCATAATCAACAACAAAAATCCACACTTTGACAACTTCATTTCCATAATATCATAAGATCATCTAAAGTGACATAATTTCCTACAATCAATTTCAATGCCAACTTAAACCATTTAACCTTCATTTACATTATAAGGGTCACAACACCACAACTAACATATTAAACAAAATTAATTCATTTACATTATAAGGGTCACAACAACACAACTAACATATTAAACAAAATTAATTCATTTCCACCTCATCACCCTACACCATACGGCCCTACTCCACATTTCCAACTTCAACCAAATTCATTCAACTTTCATTTTCAATATGAAGTCCACAATAACCACAACTACAATACTACATAAAATTCAACTCATCTTGCCTATACAACAATACACACACACGGCCACATACACACATACACACCCACTATACAAACTTCCATATTTCCATAAGTTCTACCCATTTCTACATACTACAACATAAACAAGCCTTCATAACATAATAAAAAGGGATTAATTCTTACCTTTTCCTCCTAACTTCTTCACTTGACCAAGGTGCTAAATTGATGAAACAAGCGTCCTATCTTCCGAAATAACTACACCACGTTGTAGAGGACCCTAGAATTAGTAGGAATACATGAAGAAATAATTTTTTTGAACAAGATTTCAAGGGGGTATTTTTCCCCTCTCTTGGCCGAATAGGCCATGGTTTCTTTTCTCCTCTCTTTGTTCCTCCTTCCTTCTAATTTTCTTGAATGTTCTTAAGGCATGTGATGAATAAATTCTTCCATGTGCCCTATATATTAAAAGGTCATGTGCATGGCACATGCCCCCTTGTTTTTATTTTCTTTCTTCTTTTTCTTTTCTCTCTCTTTTTTTTTTTTGTTCAAGAACACATAATTTCAAGAACAAATAATTTCGTAATTCCAATTTTGCCCTTAGCCTTCCTCAATATTTTCGCATCAATATTTTCCATAAACAATTTACGTATCAAACTAGGCCAAAACATAGCCTTGTCCTTAACTTGCTACGATTATCTCAGAGTGTCCGAATGTGCAAGATACGGGGTATAACATCATTCCCCCCTTTAGAACATTCGTCCTCGAATGTTAAACTAGTCTTATAGAGCCTTATGAACATTTTAGGGGGAGTTTCTTTTTATGGTTACCACATATTTAGGTTACTTGTAGGTGTAGGAATAGGTGGAGGTACTTTTTTTTTGTCTCATCTTCAGCTTTGCAGGTCATCTCTTCCTTGTTAGTATTCTGCCACAGTACTTTAACAGAAGCCACATCTTTGTTATACGGTTTCCTTTCTTGACGGATCAGTTTGGCTAGAAGCTGCTCTCGTAGGGCAATTCCTTTCGGTCACCTGGATGTCCTTCACGGGAAATATTCTAGAAGGGTCACCAATGCATTTGCGAAGCATAGATACGTAAGTTACCGGATGCACCGCTTCTAATTCCGATGGTAGATCCAATCCATAGTCAATCTTGCCTACTTCACGAACGATCTAATAAGGTCCGATATACCGCGGACTAAGCTTCCCTTTTATTTTTGCCGAATTTCACAACTCCTTTCATAGGTGATACTTTCAAGAATACCCAGTCACCAACCTGGAATTCTAAGTGTTGACGTCGATTTCATGCGTGTGATTTCTGTTGACTCCGAGCCGCTAATAGCCGTTCCGAATGAGTTTCACCTTATCAACTGTCCGTTGAATTATATCTGTGCCGAGTAACTTAGCCTTGTCACTATTATACCAGCCAAGTGATGGTGCACACCTCTTAACCTACAGAATCTTATACGGTGTCTTCTGAATGCTAGAACGGCGGCTATTATTACCAGTAAACTCAACAAATGGCAAGTGTCCATTCTTGCTACCTCTGAAAGCAATGACACGGCTCACAACTTACCTCCTAGCGTCTGAATAACACACTTAGCCTGTCCGTCAGTTAAAAGTTAACGCTGTGCTAAGGCTTACTTATGTCCTCAATTCCTTCTGAAAAGATTTCCAGAAGTCATTATACACTAGGCCCTTGGTCCGATATAATAGATGTGGGAATCTTGTGAAATCTCACTACTTTCTTGAGGTATAACTTCAGCTGGTCCCGATCGTCCTGCTTAAATCATTCCATAATTTTCTTAATTTAGCTTGTCATACCCTAGACCTATTACCTCGTGTCACTCCTTTGTCTTTAATTCAAATTCTTCTATTGCCCTTCCTCGGCGTTTTGCTCTCAACTTTCCGTCCCTCATTAGGTCACAATCTTTACGAGGACATATGAAAATACGCACGTTAGCTCAAGAAATATCTTCGCGACACTTCACCAATCCCTACGCTTTTCCTTGACTTCTCTCAATTATCTTACAATCAATATCGGGAGGGATTTTTTTTTATTTGGTTTAACCTTGATCAAGTTCTATTTGCCCTTAGTACCAATTCTATTTTGGCAACTTGGCCTAACTATCTCCGCATTTTCTGCATCATATCTAAAGTATCGTAATTACATCGTTATCATTGAATCCCTTTCTCTTCTTATCAAGTATTCACTCATTTGATTTGCTTAGCACATAAATATTTGTAAGTTGCATAATGATCCTTTCATAATTCGTATAAAGTACATTCGATTTCAGACACAGTCTTTCCTCTTTCTGATTCATTCTATCTTACATATCCCATTCGTACCAAAGTCCGCTCATTCTATCTTGTCGTATTCCTTTCCCTTCCTCCATTCAGTCCTTTAAAATCTTTCCTCATTTCCTACCATAAGGGATTTTTTTCTCCGTTGTCACTTATACATCGTACTATCACTAACGACTAACTCTATAGCCAACATCCTGGCCTTTATTCCAGCGTAGTATTGCTATCTTGGTATCATCCCTCTAAGTTATTTATTATCATTTCTCGTCATATTCTTTCTTTGTACCAACACCCACTTCTTGATGTCATATTTTCCAAGGTCTTTACCAAAAAAATTTTTTGTACTGTTTTATTTACCATCTTGACTTCTATTCGTTTGTTGTCGGTTTCGGACTTCACTAATTAGTTTCAGGATAGGATCTCATAGAAAATTTAAGCGTTCACATTAAATGAGCTATAATGTAGTTGATTCCATCTTACTCTTGCGTTTCTCTTATCCGCTTCCCCCCTTTTAGGGTGCTCCTATATCATTGTCTATTTATATCTTATTCTACGTCCCCTTTTTAAAACTTTCAAACTCGCATGATTTTCCAATATATTTAACATACTGTACCATATCCACGTCTCTCTTTATGTCGCCTATAACTTAGATTATCCCTGTATAAATTCTAGCACAACCACGAGGTGATAAAACTCTCGATACTTCATACAAATCTAGTCTGACGGTTAGTGCTCGAGTAATGTCCTTGTAGCAACAACATATCCAAGACGCATTCCATTAATTCCCATCAATAGTTAGTTGGTGCGTATAGTCGTTTCAAACCCTTCATTCCGTAGCATTTATTTTTTTGACGATAAATATTCCAAGCTTTCTTATAACACCATCTTGTTCCCAATGAATGTTGTCTGTTCCCTCTAATAAACTTACAACATATCAATTGTTTCGTAGATTCCCAATTCTCGTCTCTTATGGATTTCACTGCTTCCGAGGTAAGGTCATATATACGTAGTATGTAGCACTCCCTTATGCTTCATATTCTCTCACTCCTTCCGTATACTCCTTGCTAACTCACAATCTTACTCGAATTCGCACTAACTTTGTCTTAGTAATGGTCTTGTTTTATAACCCTTTGTTGTACTACCTCTTCAGTCCATAACTGCATATATATATTCCCCTTTTTATCCCACACTCATAGTAAATTAGTTACACTTATTTTTTTTCCACGAATTCCCTTTCCAATTAGTTGATCACAATTTAATAAGCTGTTATCAGAAAACATTCTTCACCCACCATCAGAAGGAACTAGAGCCTGGCAAGCACCACAGGACATCCTAGTGCTTGATTCGCATGAGTTACCTTCAGGTTTACCCTTGAGTTATAAACGAGCCGTTTAAGCTACAACTACTCGCTGTATGCTTTACATTCCTTCGATATGGTAACACTCGATCACCGGGCGTTATTGCCCGTCAATATAGGCCTTCTTCTGAAGCACAGTATAGTTGGAACATATTTTAGTCCGTTAAACAAATTGCGAATTCACTGCTCATATGTGCTTCTTCAAAGCAAGATTTTCCCAAATAAGAGTAATGCCTCTTACCGATGGCGTGGGAAGCATTTCTTAAAGCTTTGGCCCGACATAACACATTACTCTTTCCGGTTCTCATTGTTATTTACATCAACATATAATCTTTACTCCAGGCTTTTCCTACCGAACTTAATGGGTCTTTTTCATTCACTCAATAGCTCGCTTTTCTTTTCACGCTTTACTCGTGTATTCTAGTCACATAGATCGTTTCATATTTTGGCCACTTCATCATTAGGCTTTACTTATCTTCGTGACCATCCTCATTAAGGTTTCCAACCATTCCGCATATTCTGATTTCCTTTAGGTTACCCTGATCCTCCCATTTGTCCTATATGTCTAAATTTATGGAACTTTTAATGCACTTCCCAGGGGGTCACCCATCCTCCTACCTTAGCACGCTTAACCTCGAAACTTCGATGGAATTCAATGCTTTAATGTTGATATAATCGCATTCGCTTTCTCATAGGGCCTTTATTACGTAATTTGAGGCCAGTCAAGATCTTACAGGTTCCGAGGCATTTTCGTATTACATCCTTCTTTGTACAATTACTATTTTACCCCTTTTTACTTATATGAATGATTATTGCCTGTCCTGGGTTTCCAGATTACTAATGGTGGCGGACATACCTTCGTCGCCATTACCTATAAGTACTCAGGTGTCCGTATATCCAGATTTTCTCTTACCATCCGTACATAATAATCTTCAGCAAAACTGATTGTTAACTTTCTCTGAATCATCCAACAAACCTTGTTCTTACTAACCTCGAATATTATCCCTTTTTAACCCTTCGGACTGTTAATTATCTTTCTTACAATCGTTCCTCACGTCGTGCACAAATCCGTAGCTTCTCTAAAATGTCACATCCCATCTATCGTCTATTTACGATGTTTTCTTTCCATGCTTCTTCCTGTTAGGTATACCTAGTTGAATGACCACATTTTGAAAAATTTGACCAAGTCTTCTTTACCATCCTTATTATGCAAAATTTGTATGGCACAAATATCAACAATACCTTGCAGAGCATACAGCTATATAGCACATTCCAGCCATCCTGAACTTTCAATTTCAGGTAACGGAACAAATATGTCAAGGTTTATTTCTATAGCTTCCATATCATCACTTACTTCCTCCCGTTGTATGTAAGGCCCACATAAAGAATTTTATTTTCCTATGACTTGGCCCTATCGCACGATCTATGACAAAAAGAAGGTCAACAATCCCTAAATTCCCTGTAGCCTCCTGTTTATAGATGTGGCGTGCTTCACACCATAAACAGGACTCTACTGGACACGACTTTGCAGACAACCCCTAGGATAGACCTGCTCTGATACCACTTTGTCACACCCTATTTCCACTAGGGTGTGATGGGCACCCCGCCCCACATCCGGAGCCGAGCGAACCCACAGACCTTCGGGACACACAAAATCCTATTAGATTTTTAAAATCAAAAAATATAAAATACATAATAACTTCTCAAAATATTATTTTCGATGCTTTACAAATCAAACAAAATTTGTGATCATATAGAATTTAATACATAATACAGAATGGCATAGCGGCTGACGAAGCCGCTTACACAACTGACATACTATACCCACGACTCTGTTTGCAAAGTCTCTAACAAATAATCAGAAAACATAGCATACACACTCTGACTCGGCAGCACTCCAGGAGCAAAAGGAGCTTGCCAATGCCGCTGGAACATCTTCTATAATGTCTTCTAGTCATCTGGGTGCACCTGCGCAGCATGAAACGCAGCCCCCGAAGAAAGGGGGTCAGTACGGAATATGTACCGAGTATGTAAAGCATAAAGTACAATAAACAGAATCATAATCTGAACAGAGGGTACAGAATATAAGTGCAGTAACCGGAATGTCAAAATGTTTACTCACAGAACAGAGATAATACATGTCAAAACATATGCCATATCCGGCCCCCCATTATGGGACTCGGTGAACAGAACGTGGTCGCCACCCCGACATTGGCGCCACAACACATCATACTCCAGAGTAGGGAACAACTCCGTAACATATCATATCATATCATATCAGATGGCCATATCATATCATATCATAACATATCAGAATAAGTGTACATGGCACAGCATACACCACAACCCATGTACATGTGTACCTGCCCCCTCACATCGAGGCACGGCGAACAATGCAATGGAATACGCGTGATAACATATCCTGGCCCGGGCTCAGTCAAGGAAGCATTGAGGCATCCACGAGTGGAGTAGTGAGAAACTAAATGCAATATAAAACATAACACATTTCACAAGGACTCGATAGGACATCTCAAATGATAGATCATAATAAAAAAAAAGTTGGACGATAATCATAACACTTGTCTTTTGGATGTCAAGATGGATCATGTCAAAATAATCTTCTGGGATCGTTTTTACGTTCCAAAATAGTTCATAAGACTCAATTGAATATTTAAAACAATAGTCGTTTAGTAATTAGAAGAGTAGCTGAAACGTTTCCTTTAAATATTACTTGAAAACAAATTAATAGCACAATAAGAGAGGATCCGGAAATAGTGGGCCCACCTCGGGTCGAACCGAGGTGGCGTACAAAATTTACAATTCTTAAGCTTTATGGGTCGTTTGCTAAAAGTTTCGAGGCATTCCGATTTTATTTGTGAAAGATAAGAACGTTTTTATGACGCAAGACTTTCCAAGAAGTAAAAGTGTTTAAACATATTTTTCACCAAAACTTAGGTTCATAATTCAATCACATTGAATGAAAGAGGGCCAAATCTAAGCTTAGATTTCTAGGAATGGAGTCTTCCCCGAGGCTCGTGTCATAACCTATTATGACTACGACATGCCAAAGAAAGAAAAAGTAGGGCTTTACATACCTTATTTGCTCCTTATGCTTATGCAAACTCAATGTCCAAACTTCCCAAAATCTACAATTGGTCACAAGTGCCAAACATTAACATATAGGCATTTAAGCATTCAACTTTAAGTAACACTTGTCTACGGAAATTTGGGCAGCATCTCCCCTATAAATTCAACATCCCCGAGAATTTAACTCGGCTAAGACATCAACAACCATACCAACAACAATACCAACAGCATCAATAGTCAATTAAAATGCATTCTAACATAAATTGTTTTCTTTTCTAAATAGTGCAACAACTCCCAACCCAACTTTGCACTTCCAAATCAATATCAACATTTTCATATTCATGTACTAATTCAAGATCATTCAAACGTAGGTCAAGAACATTCCAAGCAATCTATACAATATTCAAACAATTCCACCAATTTCACATTCCACCCGAAATTCCTACATATGCAACAAAACTACCACAACGCATCTTCTACTTTCAAATTCATAATCAACAACAACAATCCACACTTTGACAACTTCATTTCCATAATATCATAAGATCATCTAAAGTGACATAATTTCCTACAATCAATTTCAATGCCAACTTAAACCATTTAACCTTCATTTACATTATAAGGGTCACAACAACACAACTAACATATTAAACAAAATTAATTCATTTCCATCTCATCACCCTACACCACACGGCCCTACTCTACATTTCCAACTTCAACCAAATTCATTCAACTTTCATTTCCAATATGAAGTCCACAATAACCACAACTAGAATACTACATAAAATTCAACTTATCTTGCCTATACAACAATACACACACACGGCCACATACACACATACACACCCACTATACAAACTTTCATATTTCCATAAGTTCTACCCATTTCTACATACTACAACATAAACAAGCCTTCATAACATAATAAAAAAGGATTAATTCTTACCTTTTCCTCCTAACTTCTTCACTTGACCAAGGTGCTAAATTGATGAAACAAGCGTCCTATCTTCCGAAATAACTACACCACGTTGTAGAGGACCCTTGAATTAGTAGGAATACATAAAGAAATAATTTTTTTGAAGAAGATTTCAAGGGGGTATTTTTCCCCTCTCTTGGCCGAATAGGCCATGGTTTCTTTTCTCCTCTCTTTGTTCCTCCTTCCTTCTAATTTTCTTGAATGTTCTTAAGGCATATGATGAATAAATTCTTCCATGTGCCCTATATATTAAAAGGTCATGTGCATTGCACATGCCCCCTTGTTTTTATTTTCTTTCTTCTTTTTCTTTTCTCTCTTTTTTTTTTGTTCAAGAACACATAATTTCAAGAACAAATAAATTCGTAATTCCAATTTTGCTCTTAGCCTTCCTCAATATTTTCGCAACAATATTTTTCATAAACAATTTACGTATCAAACTAGGCCAAAACATAGCCTTGTCCTTAACTTGCTACGATTATCTCAGAGTGTCCGAATGTGCAAGATACGGGGTATAACACTTATGGTGCGCACTTTAAGCTATCTAATACTTCCCTTAATCTCGTAGGGATTTCATAATCGCCTTAGCTCACATTTGTCCATTCACAAGACAACAAATTCCGAATTTCCGAGGTGTAACACATCAACTCAGATTTCTGTTCATTTAGAGGAAAGGGAAAGGGCACAAAAGTTCCATAAGTGTGTTCATTTCATCAATATATGGTATACACTTAAAGTCCAACTTTCAAGTATAGCATTCAAACAAAGGAAACACTGGTTTCAAGCAACTCAAGGTCTCAAGAAGACTAAACAGAACACTCATTGACTAGGTTAAGAACAACCAAAGAGAACATTTTCTTTTAAGAACAAATCATCAAGCAGACCTTTCAACATTCCAAAGATAGAGAAAAAGAAAGGGGAAAGAGGGGAAGATGATCATTACTTATTTGTCCTTATACATTCCTCATTTGTGTTTACACTTGGGGAAAGACACAAAAGAATTCAAACTACAGGGAAATTATCCTAAGCATGTAAATAGCCAAGCAAAGACATGTCATAGCGTAGACCATCTCAGAAGAGAAATAGCAGTCTAATTCGTCAAGACCATAACTCTAGGAAACAACAGGGCAGAGCACCACAGAAAACACCAAAGAAAGAACAAAACCTATACATGTATAGTGTTAACTTTACACACAGACTCCAATATTCCATTTCAACATGTCATTTTTACACAGTATTTACCTTTTCCCATTTATTGGAAACTTAGAGGGTCCCATAGAATTATGATTTGACAAGAGAGGAACCCCACCAGCCTAGGATCAGTAGTACTAGACTGAGTAAAACAACTCAAAGCCTTTCCTAAACTTCTCCTTAGTCCCAAGTAAGTCACTCATTTCCTTACCACATCCAAGTGACAACCTCTTAGGCTTCAGTTACACTTATGTCATCATACACCACCTCATTTTTATCCTACATAGTTCTTGTCAATTTAACTTATCATGAAAAAGCTTGGTCCCTCACCTTCCATCACTTCTTAATGATGTTAAACTTCAGTTTCTCATCTAATCAGACTCAACAATACATTTATAGCATTCCTTTGCCAGTTTCCTAGAAAAGAGGGCATGATATACACTTCTTAGAACCAAATAAGTACTTCTGAACATTCCATAACCAACATATCACCATTCATGAAGGCTGTAATATATGGCTTAAATAGTTTTAGACTATATATACTAAATAAACCAGAAATATTGGTAAGAACGGACTGTGAAGCTATAGTCAAATTCTATCAAAAAAATAATGATAAAAGTAGCAGTCATACAAAGAAATATATAATACAGCAAGTGACAGGTTCAGGGCTCAGAACAGATTGCTAACATTTTCTAACATTATCATAATTCTAGTCTTTCCATGAAGATTAGTCTTAATCTAAAGAAAACACATTAGAGACGTAGTGAATGACAAACACACAGAGAAACAGTAGGCAGGTTTCAAAACTCATATTAATCTAGGACTTTGCTCAATATGAGCAGGAAAGACAAGTTTGGTTCCAACATAAGACATGCTATCTATAAAGAGGATTGGGTTCGTAACTCAGTCACCTACAGGCAGAGGGGGGCTCATATTAATCTTCATGTATCAAAAACAACCACTATGTATGTTAACTAATTATATTCAAGCTGAATAACTAAGCAGACCATCATATTGAGCTATCATAATGAACATACAGTGACACTGGAATAAGACATTTGGATAGGTCTATATCTGAGGTAGTAAACATATAGGTAAACAATAACTTAGGCATAGAATGAACTTATAAGCATATTCATGACACATAGCCAAACAGGATCAGATATGTACAGCTTCTAATCATGCCTGTGAACCAACAGATATCAAGCAAAACATAGACTTAGACAACATTCAAACTATACAACCCTGTAGGCATGCTAATGATAGATAATCAGACTTAGCATATATTTGACAGCAACGTAGACTTGCATAAAACCATGCTAACACCCCAATGAATTAGCAAATACTAGGCATATACAAGTTTAGATATCATTCTAAACTAAATAGAGACTATAAGCACACTGACTTAGCACAGATAAGTACTAGTCTAACTTTATCAAAGCAATTAAGGCTTAAACTAAACTGATTAAGCTAATCTACATTACACTAAACTACATTAAACTAAATTAAGCATATATAGCCTACAAATGACTAAAATAACTAAATATGAACACGCAAACAGCTAATTAACACATGATTAAACTAGACAAGCATACAAACATAAACACATTAAAAATAAACAAAAAATAAGAGAAAGGAAGAGCATTTACCTTTCTTATGCGCAGCCTTTGTCGAGATTTGGAGTTAAAATCCTTTGCTCCTTGCCCGAGACTCCGCCACAAAAAAGAAATAAAATTTTAAACTAAAGTTCCAATTAGCTAAAGGTTTCAGCTTAAAGCTAAAACCCTAATTAAATTTGAGATTATTGGCTCAACTTGAAAATAATTTTGTGTATTTTCAAGTTTTTTGAGACTTGTTCTGGTGTGTAAAACAGTAGACAAAGGGGTTATTTATATAGAGCCCCCAAGGCCCTCATATTTCTCTTGAAATCGATGTGGGACTTTGGCATTTTGAAGATTTCTTTAATTTTTCCTTTTATTTTTTGAATGTTTTAAGTTAAGATAGTTAAAAATCGTTGCTTTGAGCAATAGTAAGACAAAAATCATTAAGGATCTCTGTACTTGAGAGCAAAAAAGCAACAAGGAGAGAGAAAGGGGTTTTACCTCCTTCTCGGTGGTGTACCGACGGAGAAGAGAAAGCAATAATAAATGCTTTGCTACAACCGGTCATACATGAACTGTGAAAAGTAATGTACAGGCTTGACTTTGCCAAAAATGGTGAAGATGACTACTGAGGAGAGAAGCGTGAAGGGGCGGCGGCTAGCGTTTTGTCGATGAAATCCTTGCCTCAAACGAGTGAGGCCTTATGTGGTCTGTGCGTTATGTGTATATGTGTATAGACGGGTATTGGGTCGGGTCAGTCTGATTTGGGATGGGCTCGGCCACGAGTAAAAGGGTTCGGCCCAATTTCGTTTAATTCAAATGAATTGAAGAAAGAGACGGCTATTTATGCAAATGTGGTTGTAACTTAAAGAATGCAATTTAAAAAATCATTTCACTTAGGGCCACTCAAAACAATTAGTCATTTCTGATATAGACAAATTATAATAGAATTTAAATTGATTATTTCAACTATGACCTCATTTAACAAATCGATAATTTCAAGTTTAGCCGTTTTGACAGTATTTGCGATTAAAGCCGAATAAAATTTAAAAATTGAGATGTAATTGATTATTTATTCAATTAATAGAATTTATTGATTTAATGGAGTAAAAAATTTATCAATTGACCACTAATAGTTTTTAAACAATTAATTTAATAATTGTTTCCACTATTTTAATTAAAGTCTTGATAAATATATTTGCAATTCTTAAAAATATACCAAATATACAAGATGATATATTGTAGTATTCTGATGATATTTTGCCACATGAAATGGCAAATGTCACCGACATATTATTGTAAAATAATTTTTGGCTTGTAACATGTATATTTTATTCCGTTTGTGACTCAAGAACTCCGAATAATTAAATAAATATTTTGAAGGGAAAAATTAGGTGTCAACACTCAGCTATGTCAAAAGCACCTTGAGAGAAGGATGCAATTTCTTTTTGGATTTGAATGTATTTAGACCCAATAGACTGACCAAATCTGTCATTTATGTCTTTCCAGACATCTTTGGCAGTGGTAAACACATCACACTTATACCTATCTCTCTAGAAAGGGAATTGGTGATTCGGACCTTTACTTTATGGTTGCGCCTTTCCTAAAAAGAGTAATAAGGTGAATTAGGGTCAGGTTGATGGATCCTACCATCAACTAACCCTAATTTGTTTTTAGCAGACAATATGTGATCAAGCTACTTCTCCATATAACGAACCCAATCCCATTAAAAGGTATAGAAACTAATGGGAAACCAGGGCTAGCTGACGGATGGGCATAAAAAGGGCGAGATGGATCAATGATAAATTCAGTAAAATTCGCATTCGAAGTCGAAGTCGACACGCCAATTGGGCTTTGAGTATTACTCTAAGATGTAGACATGTTGATACAATTAGGCAAATAATAAGTAACAGCCTAAATTTATTATTGGCATTTAAATAATCTTGCTCTTGTAGTAAATATATTTTATTATTTTTTCTTGAGCAAAAAATTTTAGTTTTTGTTTGAAAAAGAAAAAATTAGACTTGTCATATTTATTGGATCTTGAAGCCCTTTGTTAGACCCATTTGATAAAAAGGGGTACTAGCTTTCTATATCAAAGTGTAAAGACTATTTCTTTCATCCTTCATAAGACTCTCCTCTTGTTCTTCTCCTAATCCCATTAGAGATCTGAATCCACATAAGTTAATCTCCAAATATCATCAAGATCCTTCTAGTTTTCATGCTTTGAATATATTTTGGAATGTTGCCACCAAGAATCAAGATAGGTTAAGCCTTGTTTTAAAAACCCTAGGTTTTGGGTTTGTGAAGAAGCCCAATCAATCTTGTGGTAAGCTTGTTATTCAACATTTCTTTGGGTGGAATATTCAAGTTTTTATTAGAGATTTTGAAACTTGAAGTAAGACAGTTTAATCCCTTTTTTGGAGCTGGCAGCAGTTAGTATTTTGACCATAATATTTTATCTATAAGTTGAAATTAGGTGATTCAAAGGGCTGTGGAAAGATAAGAAAATTACCCATAACTTTCGTGTTTTGCAAAAATCCTAATTCCTCTATTTACTATGTCAAATATGGGCTGCAAGAAAACACATAGCGGCTGTCCAGAAATTTTCTACTTCAAAATTAGCAATAATGGTGACCCATTTAGCCCGTTTTTGTTCGTCATGATTTAGCTTTTATATTGTTAAATTCCATACCTTAAGTGAGTATTCCATAGTGTATTTAAGGTACAAGAGGCACTTGTAAAAGCTAAGTAAGTCGATATAATTGCTTGATCGTTGCTTTGGGGATTTGTAAATTCTTGGTGTTTGTTTGAGCTTTAGAGGCACTAAAGCTGCAAGGTTTTCACATATTCTTGAATTTCACATTTTATTTTGTTGAAGTATTTGAATATCTTAAGCTTGGGTAAAATTTGTGTTTACTTTAATTTGTTATCCTATTCAGTTGTTGCTAGTTAAATTCTTATTTCGCTATGTTTAATTGAGTATGAATATTTTGAGGCACTCGGCAACTTTGAATATCATTTGGTATCATGTGGAATACTTTTGTAAGACAAACTAACTCGCCCACATATACGAATTGTTTGAGTATTACTGCATTCTTGTTGGGACTTTGTCCTTCTTGTGATAGTGACTTTGTCACTTATGTTGGCATGCCTCTTGAGATTATTCGGATCTTGTCCCATCTTAACTTTGGATTCATATTTCATCTTAATTATGGATCTTGTGTCCATCTTAAGTATGAATGGGGAAACCACTTTCAACATGGTTCTTGATTCTCTTGATTATTGGGTGACGACCCTACTTGATTTGGGACTCCGATCCTTCTTGTTATTCGATTATTCTTTGATGTGATTGCATTATGTATGTGTTGGGAGATATTAACCAAATGGTGAACTTTCTTGGATTTGCTTTGGAAAGCTTCTTGATATTGGAGATTTTGAATATTGATATCTTGAACTATTTTATTATTTGATATTTTATTCTCTTGAAAGGATTGTACCTTCATTTAGTTCTTGATGGTGATTTTTACAAGCTTATTTCTAGAATTTATTCTTGTACTTCTTACATATATATTTTTTATATTATGTGTTAGTTACGTTTGTGTGCCACTAAGATTTATGCTTAGCAATAGTTGGTTACTATCGTAAGTGATGTTCCGAGAGAGACTTGAGGATGACCATTTGAAGTAGACTCTTTGGAAGCTTAGATGAAGATCACATTTGCATGAGCATGTTCATTTTGTATACTTTTGGGGACTTGTACGTGATCCATGTGATACACTTAGATATGCACTTTTGAATTAAATTTGGGTCATGATGCTAATATTTGTAACTTGATTTTGATGAATGACTTGACTATTTTGGGAGTGTCCATGCCCAAGTCTTGTACTCCCTCCGTCCCAAAAAGATTGTCCTCCATTGACTTGACACAAAGTTTAAGAAATAAAGGAAGACTTTTGAAATGTGTAATCCAAAATAAGCCTTAGATATTTGTGTGGTTGTAAATCATCTCATAAAGTTAAATTGTTTCTAAATATAGAAAGGTTACAATCTTTTTGGAACAGACTAAAAAGGAAAGGAGGAAAAAAATTATGGGACAGAGGGAGTAATATTTTAAATTCAGTACTTGTGTTGAACTTAGAAAACTTAACTAGTTTGTATTTGAGATTGAGAGTTGAATTTCATGCTTGGTATGAGTCTTGGATGTTGTAGCATGAAAAATATTTCTCTACTACGTGTTTGATGAATTCTAAAGTGTTGATTTAACTCAAAATAGGTGTTGTCCATTTTTATGATTGGCTATTTCTATTTTTTTTTAAATTGGTTTTTTTAGATCCTACGATGTTGAGATGTTGTATTTTGAAACTTGTTCACATGGGCCTATTTCTGCTACCACATGATAAAGTCGTTGTTTTAAATTAGTTAGTATGGATTAATTTCGTTAAGTAACATCCTAGGGGTTGCTACATAATATCGTAGAGACAATGATATCGAGTGAAAATAAACCAACAATCCAACGAATTTTATATGCAGAAGCAAAAATTGAACTCAAAATCTAATAATCCAACGAAAGAGAAAACTCGAAATAGCTCGGTATTCTTCGAAATCCCAGATGAGGGTACTATCGAATGATAGCTGAGAGTGAGATCATTCTAGACTTGTGCTCTGGTACTATGTTGGGATTGAAAATGTCTGGCAATATCTGAATCAAACTAAAGAGGAAACCTGACTCAAGAAAAAGAGAGATTTTTGTATTTTTGTCGAAGTAATCAAAATGTCAAAACTGAAATATGTACAACACAATACAGGTTATAACTTATTACAATTGGGCCGGGTCAACAATACAAATGGGCGTCTTTAATCCAAAAATTTGTGTGGATTGCCCTTCATATGGACTGGTCTTTAATTTATGTCCCTCAAATCGGTGGTATTTAATTTTTGTTTCTACTTCTCATTTAATGAAATTTTTGCGTCAAAGTACCCTTATTCACACGTCTACGAAACCAGAGATTCGGGTTCGAACCCCAGCAGAGTACAAAACAAAAAAAAAATCGCAATGCAGAATTTTCATAGAAATTATGTTTATTCGGGGTAAAAGGCATATCTTCTGTAGTATCCTACAAAACTATGTCAGACAAGGGGTAAAATTATGCCTTAAGGAATACCTTCTGTATAGAAATTATGCCTTAAGGCATAGTTCTATAGGATAACTTAATTTCTACAGAACTATGCCTTAAGGCATAACTTAACCCCGAATAGGCATAGTTTGTTATGAAACCTTGTCTAGCGAATTTTTTCTTTTTACTCTGCTGGGATACTACAGAATTTAGCTAGACAAGGTTTCATAACAAACTATGAGGGGCAAAAACTAAAGACCACCCCCAAAGTAGGGAATTTGTGCGAATGACCCTCTTTAATCTACAACACTTACAAAATATAAATGGGCCTGCTAGCTGGGATCCAGATCAGGCTCAACAAGATTTGGAAATAAAACGCCAAAGATCTTTGTAGGATTATTTTTAAATAATTTAAAAAAATAAATAGAAAAGAGTATTTTTGAACCCTTTTGTCTATCAGATTAATGTTATCGTTATTAGTGCATGATTTATAAACAAAGACGAGGCAAAACAAACATTTCGATTTGAAAGAGGAAAATGAGCCCTAAAAGAACGCCTAATGGTAGAACAGTTTTTTATCCTTATCACAAATCCCCAGTCATTTGCAACCAATTGATAAACTATGCATTCAAAACACTCTCAACCCAAACTGTGGCAACCATACAAATCATCCTAACCAATGACCAAACATCATCTTCTATCCAAGAAAGGTCATGGATACAAGATCACTACTATACTTTATTCCACAAAGGATCATTGTTCTTTTCTTTTAACCTTAGTTCATCTTTTTTCTTCACTACCAAAATTAAAAAAACAAAATAAAAGAAAGTACATCAAGTAACTTTGTTCTAAGAAGCTAAGACTCTATGAATGACATCAAGGAATTCTTCATGAGCAGTGAGCTGAGGGAAATGGCCTCGAGTATTGATGATCTCAACCGTTGATTCTCCCTTGATATTGTTGTGCATGAAAGTAGCAACTGAGTTTGGAACAGCAAAATCAGTCTTGCATTGGATTATGGTACATGGGGTGATAACTTTGTCAAGAATGCCTCTATAATCAATCATAAATACATTTTTGGCCAAAGGTAATCCAACTTCAACTCCCATTCTCTTCAATGATTTCTCAAATTTCTCAACAGAAGGAGGATCACTTGGATCCACAGCTATACGAGCAAAGTTTGAACTCCAAATCTCATACTTCTCCTCAATGTTTTTAAACATCTCTTCCATCTCTCCTATTTCGAAACCTCCTTCGTAATCGTCCAAGTTAATGAACCTGTACCAGGATTTATTTATTTATTTAAAAAAAGGAAAATTATCTGTTAGGCAAAATTCTTTTTTTGTGTTTTTCTGAAGACACGCAGAAAGGACCATACAATATGTGCATACAAAGAAAGGATAATAAACCTTACCTTTCAACAGTTTCGTTTAGGAGAAAGACCTATTAATTTAAGAAAGATGACACATATTTTGTAAGAGTCTAAAGAAAGAAAGAAATAAAACACATATTCTGTAAGAGTCTAAAGAAAGAAAGAAATAAAAGACTTTCTGCACGTCTAAAATTAAAGTACCATCACATTTTATGATTTTAAACAGGCATGATATTTTTATAGCTATAAAAATATGATGGTAAGAGTAAAATAAAAAGTTAAAATTTTTATAATTTTAAATACATTATAATAATCATTCTTTTTTAAATTAACCTAAAAAAAAGTACCATCTAAACTGAAACATGGAATAGAAAGAGGGCAGTAGCAATTAAGGAGGGTCTAATAATAGAAGTACGAGAAAGTCAAAGCGAAGTTTAACTTTCTTAAGTAGAAAGAAAGTCTGTCATGATGACCCTTTACACTCATTACTATAGACGTTATTTATGCAAAAGCTAAACTAATTAAGTTATCATAGTTGATCACTACCAGAAGACATGATCAGCTAAAATTATTACTTTTCAGGCATAATGAAATGCTTAACACAGTAATAGGTAGTAGAATTTAGAAAACCTTTGCCAAACGGTACAACGCAAAGAATGAAGTTTTCCTTTGCGTTTCACTTTACTTTATTCCGAACTATTTTCTCTAATTAGTTCATTTCAAAAACAATATTGCACATTCTTATATTTTCTTAATATATAAGAAGTTTTTCTAGCCACTCAAATGTTATAACATGTTTAAGATCAAAAACTTTAAAAGTTTTACAATCTCATAAATATATTATGACATATTTTAATTTACAAATTCAAAAGTCATCCTTTTTTTCTTTTGAATAGAAAGTAAAGCAGACTTTCTATATAAATATGCATCATAAGAAATTACGCGATCGCCTTGTACCAGTAGATTGTGCGAAGTAGAATCATTAGCCAAAATATAGTAGTACAAACCAAGACTTTAATTTCCTAGCAAAAGTAGGTCCAGTTTGTTTGCTACTATTAGTTTGTTGAGGAACTGAAAAATATACTTATACTCATAATAAAAGTCTTCATTTTTATTTTATTAAACTTTGTATCAAGTCAAACTATGACAAATAAAATGAAGTGAAGGGAGTATCTCTTAAGATGACATATAAAACTCTTTTATGTTGCTCGAATTCTCCAAAAATGAAGCATCTGTGTCAAATCCTTAGAAAATACACTGCTTCCGTAAATTTTTTTGAAAAGTCTGAGCAATATAGTAACTCTTATTTCCTGTATTAAGCACAAAACTTAAGAAGTAACTTGGGATCATCTGAACTAACAAATTAAACTATGCAAGAAATACACAGAAAAAGAAAAATAATCACACATGCACACAGATATGTCCTTATAACGAGTACCAAATTTACGTTTTGTTTGATTTCCGATTACTATAGGGAAAAAAAGGAGGATATTTGTCCCTTTATCCTTTAATTAAAAGTAATAATTTTAGAGACCTCCTTTCAACACTCACTTTGTTAGTGATTATGCGATATTGCGCTTATAACTACTCTCTTTTAAATATTTTTAATAACAATTTATCACTTTAGAAAATCAAGAATAAATTAATCATTACTATTCCAAAAAGCATATAGTCATCAATTACTCATTTAAGGAAAGAGATATACCTTGGAGAAGATGCAACAAGGATGAGCCTCTTGAAGAGGTGAGGTCTTTTGATAGAAGCAATGCAACCAATGATTCCAGACATGGAATGACCCACAAATATTGAGGAATCCAACTTCATTTCATCTACAAGACCTATCAAGTCATCAGCAAAAGCTTCATAGGAGGAGTATTTCTCAGTGTCAAAAAGACTTTGATGATCTTTTACAGATCCAGAAAAGCTCCAGTCAAAGAGCAGAATCTGGTAACACTCACACAGTTTGGGCAATATTTTGTCCCAAACAGACTGGTCTCCTCCATATCCATGTGCCAGAATTATCGTTTCTTTTCCTGACCCTACTATTGTTGCATTCATTTTTGTCGATAACGTATGCAATATCACCATTTTTGCGTTTCCTAAGAAGAAAGTAGGGCTATCTATATATAATATATTCCTGCTTTTGGTATTAGCTAACTTTTATTTTGTAGTCCCTGACCATACATTTATATAGGAGAGGAAGAGGTTTATTGGCCGGCCAACAAGCTAGACGATATTATTTTACTACTGCTAATGTTACTATCAAGAGAAAAACAGCTCTAGATTTAATATAGATTGATTTTTTTATTTTTTTATTTTCTTACAACTGGGTGCGGCCGGCTCTTTGATATGGACATCGATTCTATTATGAGTGTGTGTAGTAGGTAAATGGGACATTATAACTTATGTCCAAAATGAATTTGTGTATTTAATCATAATGGTTGGTTAAAATAAAAAGAACATACCGGCCGAATATTTTAATGGAAACAAACGTAAGTGTGACCTTTATATGATCTTGTTAAGAGTCTCGTATCGGCGGGTTAAAGGGTACATGATCTCCTTATATAAACTTGGGCAATTCTCCCCTCATGAGCTAGCCTTTGGGATTGAGTAAGATCCAAGATCCATTTTTTACATGATATCAGAGTCAAGCCCTCATTGTTCCGATGTTGGCCCCCATATTAAAAATTGTTCACACACCAGATGTTTAGCCCTGGGCGTGAGGTCGGATGTTAAGAATCCTACATCAGTGGGTTTAAGGATACATGGTCTCCTTATATGGACTTGAACAATCCTTCCCTCATAAGCTAGCTTTTGTGGTTGAATTAGGCTCAAGATAATCATCAACTTTTTGGCCTTTGGCGGACAAAGAATATCATTTTTAAAATTTAAAATGAGGAGGAAAATAAAGACTGATATCAGGATGACTGGCCGGATAAATCAACATGTTTTGTGTACCTTGTGTCAAGTATAGCTACGTGAATACTA
This sequence comes from Lycium barbarum, assembly GCF_019175385.1. Lineage (NCBI taxonomy): Eukaryota > Viridiplantae > Streptophyta > Magnoliopsida > Solanales > Solanaceae > Lycium > Lycium barbarum. Next base: position 75,874,099 of record NC_083341.1, read on the forward strand.
TTAATATATATTGAATTACCTTATCGAAAACAAATCTTTTTGTATCGTGATTGTCGTATTACAGTATTTGTTTAGGGATTTAGTACTACCTGTGTACTAATGTCACGACCCAACCCGCCATGACTGGCACCCACACTAACTCCTAGTGGGCGAACCAATACGCTTAACCATCTACTCATTCAATGTCCATTTTTACTTAGCCAATTCATTCAGTTCACAATAAATCAAACGCAAGATTAAGTCAAAAGTGGTCATGCCATAAAACAATAATGTTAATGCGGAAGTCCTAACTATTACAACCCAAAATTTGAAAGTCACCGTCCAAGGACTCTAATCCAAAACATGTCTAAGGAAATCCATATTGTCTATAATAAATAAACATCAATGTCTGGAATGGAAATAGATATTAAATAAAGGAAGATCTTCAGGCGGCTTGGCACGGATAGAAGCTCACCCTCAATCTGTCAGCAAATGGCCTCAAGCTAAATATGAGGTCGAGTAGTAGTCTTTGGATCACAATCTGCACTAAAAAAGAATGCAACAAGGTAGTATCAGTACAAACACTATGTACCGGTAGATATCATAGGCCGACTAAGATTAGTATCATGCATGAATCATAAAATTAATAAAATGGACAGACCAGTGAACAACACATAATCAGACAACTAGCAATCAAGTCCACCAATGATATTAACAATCAAGTCAATGGAAGCAAGCAATGGAATAAACCCCACAACAACATTCGCACTTGCTCAGTCACTGATCACTTGTGTACATACATGTTAATTGGTGTCTTTACCCAATAGCTATGACCTGCAGAGGACCCATGATGTCTATGCACCCTTGCTCCGAAATCCTACCTCGGATCATGAGCCTTTAACTTTGCCACATCCTCACCCCCTGTCAAATGTGCCCAAAATCACATCTTCACCCCCTTTCAAATGCGCCTTGTCATACACACACACACACACACACACACACACACACACACACACACACACACATATATATATATATATATATATATATATATATATGTATATATAGTCACATCACTTTTAATGAGTGATTATCAAGTAGAATATCATTTTCATCAAGAAGATCATATTAACTTCTCACCACAATTGTCATCAAATTATAGATCACCACACATCGAATAATGGCATTTAGCCCACATCATCACTTAATCAATAGCATATAGGAATTCCAACCACACATTATGCCTGAAGACTAGACATGCTTTCTCCTATCAATCTCATAACACATACAATCAACTAATCAAAGTCCAACTCAAATAAATCGTAACATATCTCAACTGCAGAGCTGGAACAATGCGAATCACGCCGCTATAGCCTTTCCCTTCCGTAATGTCTCGGAACGCTCAAAGTCTAGCAATTAAGATGCTATATAAGTCACAACACTCTAGTCAACAATATCAATTCAATGAACACCCATCCACTTTACCCCTTTCTAATGGGTGAATTCGTACTAGGTGTAAATTATCCTAACATTGGCCTTAGCAACCATAAACTATCAATTCATAAGGTTATTCATTCAAGTTATCTCTTGCAAGCAATTTCTATGGTCAAGCTATCATCTTTATGAAACCCTAAGTCTCAATTCACTTAGTTCATGTCTCTAATGGTTCAATTTTGGATTAGAAAGTGATAACCCAAGCCTTCAGATGATAACCAGACAATAATATTCATAACCCACCAACTATTAAAGGTCTATTAAGTTCTAGGGCTACTAGTCCTCAATTCACCATTGTAGACCCATTAGAATGATGATAATCTTAGAGATGAATGTGTTATGAAGGAAGGGAGGGTTAAGACTTACTCTCAAGAATATTTGTCACGACCCGCCTAGGGGCCATGACGGGTACCCGGGGCTAACAACCGAGCACCGCTCGTACTGTTACCCAACGTACACATCCAGCGTTCATTCATTAATCTAATGCTCAAATCATGGGAAAACCATTTTTTTTTATTTGGATACATAAATACTTTTATACACAAGATGCCCTTCGGCTATCAACATAATATACATACAATAATAACATCGTGAGACCATGCTACCCACACATACGTATCTACGAGCCTCTACTCGAGTACTAGACATATGGACGGGATAGGACCCCGTCATGCCCAAAACATATATGTACATAAAATAGTAAATCAATGGCACCTCCGGAATAATGGAGTGCTCTCAAAAAGTCTGCTTATCAGCTTCTATAAATCTGGATCGTCTCCCTGTCTACCTGTGGGCATGAACACAGCGTCCAAAGAAAACAGACGTCAGTACGAATATTGTACTAAGTATGTAAGGACGAATGAAATGAATAACACAAAGAAATCATAATACATAGGATGAAGATATAACCTGCTTGACTTTTAAGAGAGGATACCTTTCATGCCTATATCATATATAATCATAGTACATGTATCATCATAGCGCATACATCGTCATATCGTACATATATCATAATACCGTATCCGCTCAAACACATTAAACGTTATCCGTATTCGGCCACGTAGTGGCTCGACAATATCACATACATATCTTCCGACTTTTCATACATGTATCATATATATATAATCATAGTAGTATCGTACCCGATCCTCCCAGCTATAATAAAGCTTGGTGTTAGACGTACCTGGCCCTACCAAGGCCCAGTGTTGTCCGTGCCTGGCTCTACCAAGGCTCAGTGATATCCGTACCCGGCCCTACCAAGGATCAGTGGTGTCCGTACCCAACTGCAGTGGTGCGCACGTGTCACGACCCAAACCGATGGGTCATGACTAGCGTCCGAATTGGGCACTCGTGTACGAACCTGTTAGATACAATCAGACTGAAACTGAAAATAATATGGCACTCTGTAAAAGCATGCTGTGAACTCATCATATCATACATCAGAAAGAACCTGTCTCCTGCGAAGTCACAGTTAACCAAAACATAACAAATATCCAAGCCGACAAGGCTGCCGCTATACACGGGGACGTCCAAGACGAACTACATCGATATAGCTGACCAAACCGTATATACACAACCCACATATGTCTACAGACCTCTAAGAGTGTAACAAAGTCTACGTCAAAAGGGTCTGTACCAAAATAACACAAGCTCTGGAACAATGGAGCTCTCCAAGCAGCTGGGCAGAAGTCCTAAGCCGAAGCATCACCAAACTGAGTGTTTGTACTTGCGAGCATGAAACGCAGCCCCCGAAGAAAGGGGGTCAGTACGGAAAATATACTGAGTATGTAAAGCATGAAGTACAATAATGAAGATCATGTCTGAGTAGAAGATGACAGGAGACAAGTATGATAATCAAGGATACCAATAAATCTGTGCCTTATGAGATGAGAGTCATGCATATATATAATATACCATACCCGACCCTCTAGTGAGGGACTCGGTGAAATCATCATATATATACCTTACCCGGCCCTCTGGTGAGGGACTCGGTGAAATCATCATATATATACCATACCCGGCCCTCTAGTGAGGGACTCGGTGAAATATAATACGTACCCGGCCCTCTAGTGAGGGACTCGGTGAAATATAATACATACCCGGCCCTCTGGTGAGGGACTCGGTGAATCATATAATATACATACCCGGCCCTCTAGTGAGGGACTCGGTGAACAATGCAATGAAACTGTGCACGATTACGTAGCCAGGCCAGGACTCGGTGAATGATATATTAACGGTATGCACGAGTAGAATATCATGAGCAACGATATGCAACTAAATCATCATCTAAGACTCAATAGAATAATTAGAATGAACCAACACTTGAGAATCAAAGACAACTATCATGTCAAGTACCACTGAGAATTAGAGTTCATTGGAGTCATGTATGTTCGTCGTTCGCTCACTTTATGTAGTTCATGCCATAAATAAAGAAGGGATATCTTTACATACACTTTGGACCCTTTAGAAGTAGAGTCATCATCAATGAGTATAATTGAGAAAATCTAGAGGTAGCCCCACATTCTCATATTCGCTTTGAAATCATAAACACAAAATCATCATTATTGTTGTCACCATCATAAAATCATTCTCATCCTAGACATCATGAGAAGCTTTAAGAACCATGGACTTTTAGCTTTTGAAGACAAGAAGGTTACGGAAACATTTATGAAATTATACCATAGGAATCATGCCTTTGAAAGAAAGGGGACGAGCCTTAACATACCTGTTCAACCTCCTAGTAGCTACGCTTATGTGTCCGAGCTCACAAGTATACATTTAAGAGGATTTATACTAACGTTAGACTCTTCATCGCACACTTGTACCAAGTTTCAAATTATACTATTCTATATTCTGCCGAAAATCGGGCAGCACCTCCCCTGTTTATATGCCTAGCGCGAATTCTCAATTCAACAACCAACAACAACAATAACAATACCAACATCCATAACATAATTTCCAACACCAAAGTATTCCATAGAACAGCCCACACGCTGTTTTCCAACTTCCATAACTAACCAACTTACTACACAATTATTTAACGGCTTTATCTCCGTAAATAAGCCTTAAATAATACCAAAAGAGAAAGATTCATACCTTCTTTTTTTCTTGTTAAGACAAAAATATCCACGCTAAAATCTCCCGCAATACTAGAATCACAACCATGCGTTACCCGGACCTAAACCACTACTCCGCGACTTAAAAATTGCACACTTTTGGTTCCCTCACTTTCTCTCTTCAATTTTCTGGAATTTTCCAGAAAAATCTGGTGAAAAAAGGGGTCCTTACCCTTTTTATAAGGGTCAAATTCGGGGGTCACTGTAGCAAGTGGTTACTGTAGCAAGTCGGTACTGTAGCAATACTGTAGCACGCGTTTCTGCTCTGTCAGCTGAACTCATAACATCCATAATTCTCTACTCCAAAGTCCAATCGACGAGCGGTTTGTTGCGTTGGAAACTAGACTCGACGAACTTAATTTTAGGCTTTTGTTTCACCTTAAAACACTTCATATGCTAAGAGATATTCGTCCACCAAGTTGGACCAAAATTTTCACACAAAACATTACCCATCCTTTTTTCCAAAGTCGTACTACTCCATTTCTTCCACTCATTTCCTTATAAGACCTTCTTGTATACCTTATATACATCCTTCCTCATTAAATATACTTAATAATGCTTGCTCCTTGTATTCCAAAGTGGTTTTACTTAACCATAACTCAACGTACTTATGTTTCAAATTTGATAAGTGCTTCTTCGAAGATACGGGGTGTAACATCCTTCCCCCCTTAAAAACATTCGTCCTCGAATGTTGTAGTGAGCCGATCCTCAATATCCTCATTGAATTTTTGTTCGATTACCATATACTTATACTATAATTTGGTCAGTTTAGTCCTGCTCTTTCTTAGCTCCTTATCAAATTCATTTGTGAGTCGGACAGTCTTCAATCCTCAAGTATACAAGTTAGCTAGTATTCCATTCTCATTCTATATTCCTTCCTATGGTTTAACTAGCCACGCCACGGTTACTAGCCGTCCTACGAGCGTCCTTCCTCTTCGTTCCTCATTTCTTTATTAACGGATAACTCTCTTGCTCGAATATAGCACTTTCTTCTTTCTCTTGTTGACTCCTCCGATGCTATCTTGGTTATCCCTACTTGTACTTGTTGAGCTTAGATACGTGCTAGATTATCCCCTTGTAATTCATCAGCCAAGCTTTCCGATTCATCATATATTTTCTTATACTAATGTCCCGTTGCTTGTTCAACGTTACTCTGCTACTGACAAATCCTTACTCTTAACGGTTACGTTTCTTCAACCATCCGTCTTAATTCCTTTCCATGATAGGTTATAACCATATCCTCAATACGATTTCTTGAATATGTACATTCCTAATGTTCCATCACCATCTCTATTATTCCTCGTAGCATGATTGTGTATTGCGATGAACCAATAATCATAGTTCGAACTGGTCTATAGCTCACAATATCTTCGAGTTTTTGTCAAACTCTCCCTTTAATTCCTTTGCCTCAAATCTTGCAATAACTTATAATTATAAGGTTAGGGCAATTCTCACTTTACCACAGCTTCTTTCCAACATCGGTATGGTATACTTACCCTTGACTTCCTTATTCCAGTGATCACTTAGTTAACTGTCATTCCTTGTTGGCTTTTTGTTGTGTCCATTCCCATCTGTGGGGCATAACCTTACACTGATGGTTCATATAATTCTATAATACATACCCTTATGCTCAGTATGGTTAGTGACCCGTGATATACTTTCTAATTTCTATTGATGCTACTGTCTTTCTATCTGCACCCATATCGTTCTTCCTCTCTTTCGAGATCACCACACCGCTTATCGTTACTCCCTTTGTTAAGATTCCCATATTTTTCCTTTAACATCAAGATTTTTTTCCGTTGTAACCCAAAGTGTCCTTTGTACTCATCATCCATTTCATCATTCTCTTTGTAGTTAGCTTGCAGAGCTTTCTTACTCTCTTTATTACTCTTTAGGATACGTCGCTGCCTATTTAGGTGAGGCACAAACTTCTCTAGTCTAGAAATATCATATCTCACATCCGCATGAAGTATTCTCTTAATCCATTTTAATTCCTTTTCATACCTGCTTTGTGGTACGCTTATCTTTAATTCGTTCCTGCTCCCTCTTAATGCATTCTTGGTATGCCACTATGTCCCGAATTTTGGCCTCCTTAAGCTAACCTCTTTCTTTCCTTGGACTTTTGACAATGCCATACCTCGTTTCAGGACTAGATCTGCCCTTACCCCCTTTTTAAGGGTGTTCTTATACACTAGTAACTCCCGAGTATCAGTAGTCATCGGCCTACCCTAACGATCCTTCGACTCTTTTGGTCTCTTATAATACCGGAATTCTCTCATCGTATAGCTTGACTTATTTTCCTTTCTGCTAATCGAGGGCTTTGCATTTGAATGAAGCGCTTATGTATTACAGATCCATTCTCGCTGCCTTTTTTTTAGGGCCTTTCTACTTCTACCTTTTATGACTGAACATTTCTTGAATCAACGGGTTAATGGAAACATTGGAATCCATCAAAACATTTTACGGAACATTTGGTCACACTTTGCTCTTTTTATCCGTCGTCTTCCTCCACAACTATTATCACTGAAATTCTTCTTACTTTGAGTTTCCGGTTTCACTCTACGTCTACAATATATCATTGAGGGTTAATATGCTACACTCTTCCCCTTCCACTATCAATCCTTTTATTCTCTTGGCTCACTTATCCGAAATTTTCCTTGACTACTTATTTGCGTCCCACCTATGCGTTGTAGTTCTTCCAGTGTTCTACCACTTCTTGTTCGTGTCATGAATGCCTTGCAAATATACCCTATTCTTTCTTCTCTTTCCTGCCACCAAGGCTAGTCCATACTCATGAATATTTCCCATACATCCTTCTATTTCCTTTATAATTAAACCTCGGTATTCCTTATCCTCATCCCATGTCATTGATGTACTACCTCCCGGTTAGCTTTGTTAGTTCATTAACCTCTCGCTTGTCCTTGGTGATTGCTCAATGTTTTTCTTTTCTTCCTTTCTTCTTCTTTTGACCAGCCCATTAGTGTACCTTTCCTGCTTTCATCCTCAAACCTTCCTTGAGTTCCTTCCTCACCGAGCGCCCTTCTCCACTTGTTATTTTATAGTATCGACCCTAACGTTCGTAAAATATTCCTTTAAACGTGCAAATCCGTTCTATTCTTAAATCATTTTTTAGGAAAGCTTCTCCGTTTCCGAGGCAACCGTGTCAGTATGACTACACATTTATCCCTTTAGACACCTCTAGAGAGCTGCAAATCTTAGTATCGTTGCAAAGCCTGGTCATTCTCTCTCTTACTTCACATCCCTATTTGTGATTACTATCCTTTAGTCCCACTTATCGAAGTCTGTTTTCTGACCCCACACATTCATCTTTTGTTTCACACTACCATACTTTATCCCTTTCACATGCCTACCTTCGAGTTTTATCCAAATAGTCCCTTGCCTTACCCATCGTCCCTCTTGGAAGCTTCACTTACCCTCGTTTCTTACACTTTTGTTTTCTCAAGGCATTCTAATCTCTTTACTTTCTATATATTCACTTTCCTCCTTCCCTTGATATTATCGCATTAAGGCTTTCCAACTCTAACCTGTAGTGAAAGTAACATCGACTTACCAAGTAATATTTGTCACTTGAACTTCACTACCCTGTTCGATTGATGCCTTAGTATACCACAACGTCGGTTGTTGGGACATATATACCGGTTGGCGTAGCCACATAGGATGTCATGCACACACACACACACACACACACACACACACATATATATATATATATATATATATATATATATATATATATATATATATATATATATATATATATATATATAACGCCTCGCTTACAAAGTACTTCCCAATACTATTCGAACTCATCGTTATTCTAGAGCGGTGATGCACCTTCTTTCTCTTTCCGGTCTAGTCCGCCTCATCCTTCGCGATCTTTTAGAGTTTCCAACCACTCCGCATACTTCAATCTCCCTTAGGCTACTCTAGCTTCTCATCTGTCTCTTATGTCTGAATTTGTAAGACCCTTAATATACTTCCCAAGGGGTCACCCATCTTAGTATTTCTCTCCCCCCAGCACGCTTAACCTTGAAACTCTAATAAAATCCGGTGCGTTAGTGCTGGTATAATCGCATACACCTTACTGCGTGACCTTCCTTACATGACCTAAAACCAGTTGAAGTCTTAATAGATTCCAAAACATTCCCGTAATGCATCTCCCACCGAATTAAAAAAAGTCTCATACTCTTCCGACTACACGATTATTATTTTGGCCATTTCAATCCTCAATATTTACCTTTCATCTGTGTATATGGCTACCTTCCATCCTAGATTTTCCAGATTCCCAATAGTGGCGAAACACCTTGGTCGCCGTTACTTATGAATGCTTGGTTATCGGCCCCTTTGGATTTCCGCTCATCACTATTCAGTATTGCCCTGAAGTAATTACATACGCACATAGGAAATTCCAATAAGAACTCGTATACCTGTAGCCAATCGGTCCTTAGCCGGATATGGTGGGCTATAGTGTGCTCTTCATCCTTGTTTTCCCACAACCTACTAATCTGGCCTAACATAATGCTAGAACGTAGGGAAAATCTAGATGTGCCAAACTCTGTACTTCCTCAATTACGTCTTCGCCTACAGGAGTCTCGTGAACCCTTAAACATGTCTTTGTCATATGATTTCCCAGTCGGGTCTCCTCCTACTGGAACCACATCCTCCAATGGGTCTGTCACAATGGAATAGCTGATGCTTTTTCTTATACCTCGTGACATCCTCGATCCTGAGTCGACGGGCGATACAGGTCTCATTTCCCCTTTGGAGCCTCACTTACGCTCCCATTAACAGAACTTGTCCTCTTCTCCAATAAAATCCTGCAATTTAACAAAAATCGTACCAAGAACGAGCTTTCCTATCATTGGCTCTACTGCACGATCTATGATCAGAAAGAAAGACGACATCCTAAATGTCCTGTAGCTTCCTGTTTATAGATGTGGTGCACAACACACCGATAAACAAGACTTTACTAGACACGGTCGGTAGACACTCCGAGGATGAACTGCTCTGATACCACTTTTGTCATGACCCAAACCGATGGGTCATGACTAGTGTCTGAATTGGGCACTCGTGTACGAACCTGTTAGATACAATTAGACTGAAACTGAAAACAATATGGCACTCTGTAAAAGCATGCTGTGAACTCATCATATCATACATCAGAAAGAACCTGTCTCCTGAGAAGTCACAGTTAACCAAAACATAGCAAATATGCAAGCCGACAAGGCTACCGCTATACACGGGGACGTCCAAGATGAACTACATCGATATTGCTGACCAAACCGTATATACACAACCCACATATGTCTACAGACCTCTAAGAGTGTAACAAAGTCTACGTCAAAAGGGTCTGTACCAAAATAACTCAAGCTCCGGAACAATGGAGCTCTCCAAGCAGCTGGGCAGAAGTCCTAAGCCGGAGCATCACCAAACTGAGTGTCTGTACCTGCGGGCATGAAGCGCAGCCCCCGAAGAAAGGAGGTCAGTACGGAAAATGTATTGAGTATGTAAAGCATGAAGTACAATAATGAAGATCATGTTTGAGTAGAAGATGACAGGAGACAAGTATGATAATCAAGGATAGCAATGCATCTGTGCCTTATGAGATGAGAGTCATGCATATATATAATATACCATACCCGGGCCTCTAGTGAGGGACTCGGTGAAATATAATACGTACCCGACCCTCTAGTGAGGGACTCGGTGAAATATAATACATACCCGACCCTCTGGTGAGGGACTCGGTGAATCATATAATATACATACTCGGCCCTCTAGTGAGGGACTCGGTGAACAATGCAATGAAACTGTGCACGATTACGTACCCAGCCCGGGACTCGGTGAATGATATATTAACGGTATGCACGAGTAGAATATCATGAGCAACCATATGCAACTAAATCATCATCTAAGACTCAATAGAATAATTAGAATGAACCAACACTTGAGAATCAAAGACAACTATCATGTCAAGTACCACTGAGAATTAGAGTTCATTGGAGTCATGTATGTTCGTCGTTCGCTCACTTTATGTAGTTCATGCCATAAATAAAGAAGGGATATCTTTACATACACTTTGGACCCTTTAGAAGTAGAGTCATCATCAATGAGTAAAATTGAGAAAATCTAGAGGTAGCCCCACATTCTCATATTCGCTTTGAAATCATAAACACAAAATCATCATTATTGTTGTCACCATCATAAAATCATTCTCATCCTAGACATCATGAGAAGCTTTAAGAACCATGGACTTTTAGCTTTTGAAGACAAGAAGGTTACGGAAACATTTATGAAATCATACCATAGGAATCATGCCTTTGAAAGAAAGGGGACGAGCCTTAACATACCTGTTCAACCTCCTAGTAGCTACACTTATGTGTCCGAGCTCGAAAGTCTACATTTAAGAGGATTTATACTAACGTTAGGCTCTTCATCGCACACTTGTACCAAGTTTCAAATTATACTATTCTATATTCTGCCGTAAATCGGGCAGCACCTCCCCTGTTTATATGCCTAGCGCGAATTCTCAATTCAACAACCAACAACAACAATAACAATACCAACATCCATAACATCATTTCCAACACCAAAGTATTCCATAGTACATCCCACACGCTGTTTTCCAACTTCCATAACTAACCAACTTATCAATTATTTAACGGCTTTATCTCCGTAAATAAGCCTTAAATAATACCAAAAGAGAAAGATTCATACCTTCTTTTTTTCTTGTTAAGACAAAAATATCCACGCTAAAATCTCCCGCAATACTAGAATCACAACCATGCGTTACCCGGACCTAAACCACTACTCCGCGACTTAAAAATTGCACACTTTTGGTTCCCTCACTTTCTCTCTTCAATTTTCTGGAATTTTCCAGAAAAATCTGGTGACAAAAAGGGGTCCTTACCCTTTTTATAAGGGTCAAATTCGGGGGTCACTGTAGCAAGTGGTTACTGTAGTAGTAATGTAGTAAGGGTACTGTAGCAGTACTGTAGCACGCGTTTCTACTCTGTTAGCTGAACTTGTAACGTCCATAATTCTCTACTCTGAAGTCCAATAGATGAGCGGTTTGTTGCGTTGGGAACTAGACTCGACGAACTTCATTTTAGGAATTTTTTTTCACCTTAAAACACTTCATATGCTAAGAGATATTCGTCCACCAAGTTGGACCAAAATTTTCACACAAAACATTACCCATCCTTTTTTCCAAAGTCGTACTACTCCATTTCTTCCACTCATTTCCTTATAAAACCTTCTTGTATACCTTATATACGTCCTTCCTCATTAAATATACTTAATAATGCTTGCTCCTTATATTCCAAAGTGGTTTTACTTAACCATAACTCAACGTACTTATGTTTCAAATTTGATAAGTGCTTCTTCGAAGATACGGGGTGTAATAGCGCGCATCATCATAAATGCCTATGTATGGCTATTATGAAACCTCGAGCTTATATGGCCGAGTATAATATATATCTTTAGCGTCATCACTATTATCATTGCCATCATTATCGTCATCACTATCAACATCGTCATCGTTATATTCACATATATCTCATAAGCTTATCATAACCTTTCGTAGAGCATGCAATTGAATTTAAAGACAATCTATGAAAATCGTATCATATTCGTAGCATGAACTTCGTAAAAATCTCGCATGATAGACTTTATATTCTCTAACTTAGGCTCGTTATTACCATCATCGTATCTATGGTATATCTCTTACCTTTATCTCATATGGAACCCCCTATGAACATAGACTCGTAACTTTTTCGGAATATTGGTCATAGGACATGCATTAGAGCTTATGGACAATCTATAAAAATGTCGGGGTGACATAAGGTCGAGAGCCCCCGATTCCATTATGGAGTAATCATATTCATTGTATCTCACCTTGAAGGAACTAACATTTTAAGATGGGTGTACACCATGAACAACATCAAGGGATCGTAGATAGGATCATTAGCTTCATAGACATCATATCTTGCTTTAGAATTTCTAGGGTTAAACTTATCATCATCATTATCACATTCATGACATATTTCTCATATTTATCTCATAAGAAGCTCATTACCAACGTTGACTCATAGTTTCTGGAATGTAAGAAAAATCATGGAGAAGTAGGGAAAGTAATATCATAGGAATCATACAAGGATCATTAGCTTCGTAGGAATGTCATGTCATGAGCTTTAGGACTTCTAGACTTAGATTCATCACTAGAACTATACTTGGAATCATTAGCTTCATGGACATCTTATATTACTCTAGGATTCTTCATACTTATACTCATCATCGTTGTTATCTTGCTCGTATCGTATATCTTTTCTTTATCTTGTATGACGCTCTTTATAATCACAGACTCATAATTTCCGATATGTAGGAAAATCATGGAAAGATAGAAGAATTCATACCATAGGAGTCATGCCTTAGAAAGAAGGGGCTAGCCTTACATACCTCTTTCGTTTAACAATTTCCATCGCTTGATTGTTCTCCTTCAATGCTCACATTTCTACCTTCAAGAGAATTCGCATTCATATTAGCTCATCGATTATATGAACGTGCTTACTAAAGCTAGATAAAACTGGGCAGCATTTCCTTTGTTTATACAACCTTCCCCATATTGTATATCAACTCCCAAACATTTATAATAACATTCACAATATCATAACCAACAATCTTCATTCATCTACATTACCCTTATTTCACAATTCCACTTCAATTCACTTCCAATCAACCATATTCATAGTCATAAAACACGATTACATTCATTCATATACAATGTCTATCCCATGTTCTTAACATCATTTATAACATAACCATAATCATAACACATCAAGAATCATGACTCAACCCAAACTATTACTCAAAAGTGACACCATTCTCACATTCATGGCCCATTTTCCATATTCTTCTACAATCCAAGTGTTTCAACTTTTCAATACCTTAAACAACATGTAAATACCATAAAACTTACCTTAGATGGTGTAGGAATGAACCTTGAGTGCAAACACTTCACTTGAGCAAAACCCTAGTTTCACCTTCACTTGGATTCCTTGTCTTCGATGAACTTTAATGAGTTTCTTACACTTGATTCACTTAGTTTGATGTAGTTGATCACTAATATCCCTTGAATTCTTGTGGGAGAAGTGTAGAGAGATGTTTTATAGAGATGGGGAGTGAAGGGAAATGAAATGAAATAAGACTTGGATCCCTTATTAATACACAAATTCTGACCCGACATGAACATACGGTCCGTATCTTTTATACGGGCCGTATGTTTGGTCCAATGAAGGTTGCCCATCTGGGATAAATATACGGCCTAACATACGGCCAGTATAATTTATACGGCCAGTATGTTGGGCCGTATAATGCCCAACTATTCCGATTTCGTTCTCGTCGACTCGTTTGATCTCCAATCCTTATGGAACCTTCTTAACACTTGTTTATCACTTCATTAACAATCAAAAGGGATGTTATAACTCTTCTCTAAAAAATCATTAAATCATCATTAACTCGTTACTTGTAAATCCTTTCTGATACATCTCGTACGCCTTGCCTCCTCTTACCTCGAATGTCTTTGAAATCTCAATTAGAATCATCAAATGTTATTTCTTACTTATCAAAACATCGTATACGCCATACCCTTCGTCAGTCTATTCACTGTGCATGAACGAAATTTTTTTCGAGGTGTAACATTCTTCCCCCCTTTGGGAACATTCATCCTCAAATGTTAAGCTATCCGGGATTCTACGAAAATTTCGCCATATATTTTCCTTCAACTGACCCGAAGTATCATGACCACACTATTCTTGCTTACCTCTACTCCTCTTTTTAGGTACCCACTTGGTTTCATCGGCGACGTATAAATACTTGCAAGTTACATAATCATTCTATAAGGAGGAATAGATATAGGCTTAGTGTCTGCCAACAAATCAATAGCAAAATCAATCTCCCGCTCGGGAGGAAGGCCTGGAAGCTCTTCCGGGAATACATCCGAAAACTCATTCACTACAGGAACTGACTGAATAGTCGGCGGTTCAGCTTCTACATCTTGAACCCGCACTAGATGATAAATACATCCTTTTGTGATCATTTTCCTTGCCTTTAGATAGGAAATAAACTTACCTTTTGGTGACGCAGTATTCCCTTTCCATTCTAAAACTGGTTCTTCTGGAAATTGAAAATGAACCATTTTCATTCTACAATCAACATTGGCATAGCAAGAAGCCAACAAATCTATGCCCATAATAACATCAAAATCTACCATTTTTAACTCATGCAAATCAATCATAGTACGACGGTCACAAATCACTACTATGTAGTTTCTATATACTCGGCTAGCTATTACCGATTCACCAACGGGTGTAGACACCTCAAAAGGTTTGATCGACTCCGGTTTGACTCTAAACCGACCCGCAATATACGGAGTAACATATGACAGTGTGGAGCCCGAATCTATCAAAGCATATAAATCATGAGAAAATATCGATAATATACCTGTGACCACATCAGGAGAAAACTCAAGATCTTGGCGTCCAACCAAAGCATAAATACAGTGCTGAGGACCGCTAGAACTGGGGACTCGCCGACCGGCGTATGTGAACCTGGTCCCATAGGGCGTATAGACGATGAAGATCCGGCTACCGACCCTGAAGGCTAGGTCCTACTTCTACCACCAACTGAAGGAAAATCACGCATAATATGGCCTGGCTGACCACATGAATAGCAAACCTCTTAACCTAATCGGCATAGACCCTAATATAACTTCCCACACTGGGAACATCGTGGTACGGGTGGCCTCGCCTAACCCGAATCACCTCTGAACTGAGATCCCGAAAAACGCTGACTCAGCTCCGAATGAGTAGATCTATCAAGTCTCTGGCCTGAAAACCGTCGAGGCGCACTAGTCATAGAATGGCCTGAATGCCTAGAAAACTGCTGTCTGTGCCCGCCTCTAAATTCACTCATCGGACCCGAAGATCTAGCCCTCTTGCTATGTCCCCTATCATGCTCACGCTCACTCCTTTGTTGTTGTCGGCTTTCTTCTAAATTCTGAGCATGGGCCTGAATGCGTGAAATATCCATATTGTCCTGAAGGGACGCAGTCAAGCACCTATCCATCAAATGTGGCCCTAGGCCTTTCACAAATCGGTGCACTCGGTCACCCATATCCGCTACCATGGCCGAAGCATACCTAGCCAAAGAATTGAAGCGGAGACTATACTCTAAAGCACTCATGCTACCTTACCTGAAATTCAAGAACATATCGGCTCTAGCTCGCCGAACTTCTGGAGGAAAATAATGTCGGAGGAAAGCATCAACAAATTCTTGCCGTACCGGGGGAGGCGCATTGGCTCCCCGTGAAACCATCCAAACCGTGTACCAATGAACCGCAACATCTCTCAATCTATAGGACGCTAACTCCACCGATTCGGTGTCCGAAGCATGTATCAAGCGAAGCTTCCTCAACATTCCATCAATAAAATTCTGAGGGTTCTCATCCAGCTTTGATCCAAAGAATTCCGGAGGGTTCAAGCTAATGAAATCACAGGCCCTTGCACTAATAGCCCTATCACCTTGCCCTGTACTTTGCCGCTGAGTCTGGGCAGCAACAAATTTAGTAAGCAAATGAATGACCTCTTTTACATCTTGGCCTGAAGCATCCGGTGGAGGAGCCAGAGGTGCTGGAGCTGGGCTGAGGCTCTCTCACGCTCCTCAGAAACAGGCACTGACTGGGAGGACTGAGATTGAGCCGCATTCTGGGACTCACTTTCCTCTACAACTGTTGGTGGTGCTCTTTCAGCCTGCTTTTCTGCCACTGTCTTGCCCTTTTGGGCTGCCGCAGCCTTTCTCTTTATAGGTATCTCTAAAATACATAACACATCGTCAAAGACAAAGAAGTTCTTATGTCACAGCTCTATCGCATGATCTTATGAACAAAGAAGGTCAATCATTCGTAAAATGCCCGTAACCTCTTGTTTATAAGTGTGGCGCGCAACACACCCATAACCAAGACTCTACTGGACACGGCTCGTAGACACACCCTAGGACAGAACTGCTCTGATACCACTTTTGTGACGACCCAACCGGAGGGCCACGACGGACACCCGGTGCTAACCCACCCGGGCACCTCTTATCATACTTTCACATTTACCTCTAGGTGAGCCACATATTAAATCATACTTTCTATCCATCAATCATACTATTTCCATTGGGCAACAATACATATATACATATTACCATTAATAACAATGCCCATAGCAATGTACATAAGCCGACTAGGCTAACAAAATGACATCCAAAATATAGGGCGACAAGGCCAAACACATCTAACTATATACACATGTCTACGAGCCTCTATGGAGAGTATGTCATATCATATAGGCGGGACAGGACCCCGCTATGCCCATTAATATGGACACAAAAGAATCAATATCCAAAAGCTATAGCTCCGAATGAAGTGGAGCTCCGCTATGTAGTCCCTGAGAAATATAGATATGGATCAAGCCTGTCTCCCTGGCCACCTGCAGGCATGACGCAGAGTCCACAAACAAAAGGACGTCAGTATGAAAAATGTACTAAGTATGCAAAGCATGATCAATATCATTATAGAAGCACAATAATCAACATAGGAAATAGCATAACATGGGAGATAGGAGTATCATCGTCATAAGCACATACTTTCTTTTCATAGGGACTTTCCATTTCTAATGCCAGATTGTGTACACACATCCGTATTCGTATCCGTACTCATATCCGTACTCATTTACATTTCTTATCCATAGTCGTATTCATTTACATATTCTTATTCATATTCGTATCATATTCATATTCATACTCATATCTATATCATACACATATCCATACCATATACATAGCATTTACATAGCATACCCGACCACGAAAGTTCAGTGTTTCACGTACCCGACCATGGCTAGGCTCGGTTATCATACATACCTGGCCAACCAAGGCTCAGGGTTCACATACTTGGCCCTACCAAGGCTTCAAGGTTATCCGTACCCAGCTGCAGAGGTGCACGCGCGTTACATAAATATACATTCTACCCGGCCATATAAGCTTGGGGTTCCATAATAGTCATACATAGACACATATACATAATAGCTCGTAAGCATCTTTAGCATCATTACTATTATCATCGTCATCATTATTATCATCACCATTATCGTCGTTCATTACATCTATCTTTATAGGATTACTCGTCATGTGAGGATTTTAGTACAATCGTAACGTATCGAGAATCATGAGCTTAGTAGCTTTTGAAGATAGAATCATTTGGAGGTAATCATAGGCTCATAGAAGAATAGATATTTGGTCGAAGAACCATGCCTTATGAAAGAAGGGTTAGCCTTAGATACCTTTCCGTTAAACTATTTTATCACTTGCACGTTCTCCTTCAATGCTCACGTTTCTACCTTCATTAGAGTTATACTATCATTAGAAATCGATAGCTAGCACACATGACTAAAGCTTAGAGAGAATTGGACAACATCTCCTTTATTTATACGACTTCCTCCATATCATACATCAACTCCCAAACATCAATAATACATTCACAACATCATAACAATAGTCTTTATTTAACTACATTATCCATATTCCTCAATTTACTTCAAGTCATCCATATCCATGGTCATAGCACACTATTACCTTCACTCATATACAATGTTTATCCCATGTTCTTAATGTTATTTATAACATGATTATAATCATAACATATCAAGAATCATTACTCAACCAAAGCCATTACTCAAAAATGACACTATTCCCACATTCGTGACCCATTTTCTATCTCCTCCTACAATCCAAGTGTTTCAATTTCGCAATACCTTAAATAGCATGGAATGATCATAAAAATTACCTTAGATGTTGTAGGAATAAGCTTTGGATGGAAATACTTCACTTGAGCCAAAACCCTAGTTCATCTCCAATGAGATTTCTTGGCTTCGATGATCTTTAGTGGGTTTCTTACACTTGGTTTTCTTAGTTTGATGAAGTTGATCATAAATTTCTCTTGTGTTCTTGTAGATGAAGAGTGGAGAGGGTTTCTAGAAAGTTCATGAAGTGTAGGATGAAAAATGAAATGAAATAATGACTTGGTCCCTTTTTAATAGCGTGAAAGCTGATCTGTTGGGAAAATTATACGGACACTTATACGGTCCGTATAAGTGACCGTGAAATTGCCCTCTTTTCCACTCGACTGTGTGCTCATTATACGGCACATTATACGGGCCGTATAATTTTATACGATCCGTATAAGTGACCGTAAAATGACCTCTTCAACATCTCGCCTCTGTGACAATTATACGGCACATTATACGGGCCGTATAACTTTATACGGGCCGTATAACTTTATACGGGCCGTATAACTTTATACGGGCCATATAACTTTATACGGTCCGTATAAGTGACCGTATAATCTCACCAGTGAGGGACTTCACTATGATAATCCTGTGGACTGTATAATGGTCCGTATAACATTATACGGACCGTATAATCAACCGTATAACTTATCTCTTCACTAATCTTTTTCTTGTCACTTCATTTGATCTCCAATACTTAGGGAACCTTCTTAGCACTTGTTTATCACCTCATTAACAATCTAAAGGATTCTATAACTCTTCTCCAAAGCATCATTAAGTTTTCATTAACTCGTTACTCGTAATTTCTTTTCTATACCTATCGTACGCCTTGCCTTCTCTTGGCAAATTTCCTTCCCCTACCTCGACCGTCTTTGAAATCTTAATTATGGTCATCAAATGTCATCTCTCACTATCGATATACCGCATACTTCATGCTCTTCGTTAGTCTATTCACTGTACATCAACGAAAAAAATTTTGAGGTGTAACAAAAGGGCCTGCTGTAGCGATCTCCAACTTTGTCCACTTTTGCTGTGGCGAGCATGGATCCACCATAGCGCGAGCACTACAGCGGTCCAGTTTCCACCATAGCAGACACCCTATTTCCCATATGTCCGCGGCAGCGAAATGTTACACCTCAGAAAAATTTCTAATTTGGTGCCCTGAAAGTAGACCAATGTGAGTTTAAGGTGATTATGAAATCCTTATGAGATTAAGGAAGGTATTAGATAGATTAAGGTTAATACCATGAGATTTTGAAGTTGCACGAATAGATGAGCTTTAGCTCGTTGAAGAAAGTGAAACATAAGTCGTGTTCGGAAAGGTTTTCGCTACAATTGAGCTAATATCTATTTGGTGATCTCTTGAGAGGCTGCTATAGGGCTTATTGTATGGTTAATGAAGTATTATGTAAGTTCCAAGAAGGTTCCACGGGGATTGGAAGTCAAACGAATCAACAAGATGAAGTTTTGCATAACTGGGAGATATACGGCCAGTTATACGGTCCGTATAACTTTATACAGTCCTATAAGGAGGGTCCGTATAACATGACCCTTACAGAAAGGGTCATTTTTATGGTGGTATTATAGGACCACTTATACAGTCCGTATAACTTTATACGGTCCGTATAAGGGGGTCCGTATAGCTTGACCCATTTCAAAAAGGGACTTTCCCATGGTGGTGTTATACGGTCCACTTATACGGACCACATAATATTATACGGACTGTATAAGTGGTCCGTATAAGTCCACTGGGCTGAATTTTTATGTTTTATATAAATAGATGGCCTTTGTTCATTTATTTCATTTTTCATCTTCCACAAGTCTTCAGAGCTCAAACCCTTCTCCAAGCATATTCCACCCAAATCCAAGAGAAAACAAAGATCAAGTGGAAATAATCAAGGTACCCATGTGTTAGGAGTCTTGCTAGGGTTAGTAGACTACAAGGAATTCTTGAAGTATTGAATCTAGGGTTTTCACATAACTTGATAGCTGCTCCAAAGCTCATTCCCATGTGATAAAAGGTTAGTTTTCATGCTTATTTCATATTATCATGGATGCTTGGTTGTTGAAGAACTTGGGTAGAAGAAGAAAGTAAAAAATGAGGGTTAAATGTACCTTTTATGATGTTTTTGAGTAGTAAGCTAACTTGAGTCATGATTCTTAGTATAATATGGATAATCTTGTTATGGAAGGTAGTAATGGTGATGAGGAAACATTGTATGAAAAGGATGAATTTTGAAGGCTTAATAGAATGTGATAAGGATGAATTTTGAAGGCTTAATAGAATGTGATTACTTGATTATGATATTGTGAGTGTATTATGGATATTTAGGAGTTGTTTTGTAATATGATGGAAGTTGGAGAAATAGGGGAAATGCCGCCCAATTTTCATTAGATCATGAATTATTCTAGTTTGAATTTAAGAGTATCATTAACGCTTAACCATGGTATGAATCCTTCTAATATAGATTGTACAAGATCCGACGGTGAACGTTAAGTAGTTAAGAAGACAAAGAGGTATGTAAGGCTAACCCTTCTTTCATTAAGGCATGGTTCCTTTGCTATATATCCTTTCATGAGTTCCATGATGTCTTCCAAATGACTCTATATCTAAGATTACCAAAGCTCGTGATTCTCGATACTCTCACGATACTATTACCTCCTTTATATGATAGTTGATCCTCTAAGGATAGATGTAACGAAGACGATGATGGCATTGATGTTGATGATACTTATGGGCTTTTATGTATACGTGTCTAAGTATGTATGACTATTATGTAGCACCGAGCTTATATAGCTGGGTATGGTACTTATGGCGGGCACCTCTGCAGTTGGGTACGGATAATACTGAGCCTTGGTAGGGCCAGGTATGTATAATCATTGAGTCTTGTCATGGCCGGGTATGTGAATCACCGAACCTTCATGGTCGGGTATGGTACAAATACAAATACAAATACAAATACATGTACAAGTTTATATATATATATATATATATAGACATGAGTAAGCATTAGAAATGGAAGGTCCCTATGAGAGACAAGTAAGTAAATATGATGATGGCCACTAGAGGTACAAAGGGCTCTATTGCCTCCTGATTCTTCTATCTTATGCTATTACTTATCCTACTTCTTACGCTATTTCTTATGCTCCTATTATGATGTTGATTATGCTTTACATACTCAGTATATTATTCGTACTGACGTCCTTTTGTTTGTGGATGCTGCGTCATGCTCGCAGGTGGATAGAGAGACAGGCTTGATCTATAGATTTCTTGTTCAGGGACTGCATAGAGGAGCTTCATTTCATCCGGAGCTACATCTTTTGGGTATTATTCTTTTGTGTACATACATATGGGCATGGCAAGGTCCTGTCCCGCCTATATGATATGACATACTCTTCTTAGAGGCTCGTAGACAGTTAGTTGTATATGGATAGATGTCTTGCAGCCTTGTCGGCTCATATTTTGTATATCATTTTGATAGCCTTGTTGGCTTGTGTATATGGATATGGGCATTGTTGTCGATGATGATATAAAGGTGTTATTTCCCAACGAGATTAATATTGTTGATGTATAGGAATTATGAATAAGCTATGTGGTCCACCTAGATGTGAATGTGAATGTACGATAAGAGGTGCCCGGGTGGGTTAGCACCGGGTGCTCGTCATGGCCCTCTGGTTGGGTCGTGACACGAGAGATCCACTGCAGCAGTGCCACTGAACCAGTGAGCTCGCTAATTTTCACCAGTTTTTCACTCTACCACACAACACTTCATCCGAGGCCTCACAAACACAAGACATGCACATTAAACATCATTCAGACTCATCCCTAGCCTCAGAATCCCCAACGAAAGTTTAATTTCCTACGTCACCCCCTAATGGACTCAATACAACCAAACAATAATCACAAACAAGCCAAATTTTCAATTCTTAGACTCCTACAATTGAGTTTCTATTAGCTCGTTCTACCTTTGGAAAGGTTCTATTGGAAGGGTGATCCTAGATTTTCCATAATGGCCGGGAAGTTCGGTACACCTAATTTGTGTGGTATAATTTGATTAGGCACAAATTTTATAAAAAGGATGATTTTCGAAATTTGTGTCTAAAACAAGTTATTTGTGTGGCTGTAAATCATTTCATTAAGGGAAAAAAGGGAAGTTTCAAGTTAAATTATTTCTAAATATAGAAATGTATCATGTTTTTTTAAAAGATCAAAATGGAAAGTGTGTCACATAAATTAGGACAGAGGAAGTATACATTTTTAAAACTTTAGTATTCGGTAATTACATATATTTATAGAATTATTATGTATTCCCGTATATATTTGATTAAAACTAACAAATAATTATAAGTTAAAACAATAAAATAGTAATACTACAAATCAAATCTATTTATCATGGTTTTCCACCTGGTGTTTAGTACCCGCAATGGAGTCTGATTATAACAAGATTCGCACCGCATAGGGCCCCATTCGGGAGGGGGCCTAACAAATTGGTTTTTTTGCTATCTTCGTATTCTTGTTTTTTTAAGAGTTATGTATGTTACACCTTGGAAAGACTCCCCCTTTAACATACAGTGAATAGGCTAACAAAGGGCACGATGTATACGATGTTTCGATAAGCGAGAAATAGCATTTTATGAACCTAATCGAGATTCAAAGACATTTGACGTAAGGGGAGAAGGTTGTCAAGGAAAGGTAAGGCATATGCTATGTATCGGAAGACGATTTACGAGTAATGAGTTAATGATGGCTTAAGGATGTTGTGGATAAGAGTTACAACGTCCCTTAGGTTGGTAACGAGATGTTAATGAGTCGACGAGAACGAGTTTCGGACAACTAGGCATTAAACAGCCAAACATACTGGCCGTATAAAACATACGGACCGTATGTTGGACCGTATGTCTAGCCCAGAATAAGGGTCCTCACTGGACAAAACATATGGCCAGACATATGGCCCGTATAAAATGTATGGACCGTATGTTGGTCCATATGTTCTGGTCAGGACAGATTTCAAGATTAATATAAGGACCCTCTCTCTCATTTTGATTCATTTCATTTCACTTCTCCACACCTCAAGAGCCCTCTAGAATCATCTCTATTATTCATCCACAAGAAAGCAAGAGATATCCATGATCAACTACATCAAACCCACAAAATCAAGTGTAACAAACATATCAAAGTTCATCTAAGCCAAGAAATCTCAGGGGAAGTGAGTTAGGGTTTTGGTGCAAGAAGAGAAGTGCCACTCAAGGTTTATTAATCCATCATCTAAGACGAGTTTTATGATCATTCTTTCTTGTTTAAAGTGTTAAAAGTTAAAAACACTTGGATTGTAGAAAGATATAGGAAATGGGTCATGAATGTGTGAATAGTGTCATTGTTGAGTAGTAGTTTGGAGTAAATGATGAATATTGGTATGTTGTGATTGTAAGTATGACGTGAACGACATTTAGAACATGGAATAAGTATTATATGTGAGAAAATGCAATAATGAACTATGACCATGATTATGGAGAAATTGGAGTGAAATGGTGAAATGTGGGTAATGTAGATGAATGATGATTGTTGTTTGCGATATTGTGAATGTTGTTATGAACGTTTGGGAGTTGATATAGAATATGGAGAAAGTAGTATAAACAAAAGAAATGCTGCCCAATTTTCTTTAGCCTTAGTAAGCACGTTTAAGTAATCGATTAGCTAACGTTAATGCGAATTCTCTTGAAGGTAAAAACGTGGGCATTGAAGGAGAACAAGCAAACGATAGATTAGTTAAACGAAAAAGGTATGTGAGGCTATTCCTTTCTTTCTATGGCATGAATCCGATGGCATGATTTTTCCTTCTTCTCCATGAATCCTCTATATCCCAGAAAGCTAAGAGTTTATATTCATGAATAGCTACATGAGATAAGAGACACATTACGAGCCCAACAACAATGATGATAAGATTAATTCTAAAGATTCTAGAGTTCATGATATGCTGTTCCTATATAGTTAATGATGTCGTTTATTGTATCCACTCACCTTATACACTATTTCCTTCAAGGTGAGGCAGAATACTTATAAATGCTCCATAATGGAATCGGGGGTTCACGACCTTATGTCACCCCGACATAGCCGTGGTTGCCATCAAGTTCTAATATACGTTTTAATGATAAATGTATAATGATGCTAAGTCATGATATGTCTATTAGATGCTCAATAATGTAAGTTTATAATATGCTGATGCCATGTATGAAAATGTTGAGTTATGACGGGTATATGACGATATGATTCCACCGTGCCCAAGAGGCCGGACATGTCACCGCTAAGGCGGGGTGCTTATGATTCCACCATGCCTAAATGGCCGGACATGTCACCGCTAAGGCGGGCTGCTTGTTATTCACCGCGCCCTGAAGGCCTGACATGATCATGACTAGTGGGCGACATATGATGGTTACCCGGATAAGGGTTAACGATGAGGATTATGATGCGATGATATATGCGCCATGATGCCACATGTACTATGATTATATAAATTACCATATATGTATAAAATGTATTCCCCTATGAAACTCATGCCGGTTATATCTTCCTCCTATGGCTTACGATTCGTCTATTATGTTCATATCATTCTTGCCTTACATACTCAGTACAATGTTCGTACTGACGTCCGTTTTCTTTGGACGCTGTGTTCATGCCCACAGGTAGACAGGGAGGTGAGCTCGATCCAGACTCGTAGGAGTTGTTAGCTGATTTGAGAGCACTCCATTGTTTCGGAGGTGCCTTTGATCATTCGTTTGCTTATATATGTATATTTTGGGCACGACGGGGTCCTCTCCCGTCCTTATGTCTAGCACTCTAGTAGAGGCTCGTAGATACTCAGGTGTGTGGGTAGTATGGTCTCACAATGTTTCTAATGTATATGTTTATATTATTTTGATAGCCGAAGGGCTTATGTATATGTATATATATATATGTGTGTGTGTGTGTGTGTGTGTGTGTGTGTATGTGTGTGTGCGTGTAAAGTGATTATGTGTTCAAATGAGAAAATGACTTTCTTATGATGTGAATATGATAAGTAAGGGAATGAGTGGGGCTCGGTGGTTAATCCCCGGGTACCCGTCACGGCCCCTAGTCGGGTCGTGACAAAAGTGATATCAGAGCCGTTCAGTCCTAGGAAGTGTCTACGAGCCGTGTCTAGTAAAGTTTTGTTTATGGTGTGTTGTGCGCCACACTAATAAACAAGAGGCTACAGGGCATTTAGGAAAAATGACCATCTTTCATCTTAAGAGATCGTGCGATAGAGCTATGTTATAAGATTTTCCCCTCTTAATAGTGTGTTATGATTTCAGAAATGCCGCCAAAGGGAAAAGCTACAGCCGCCCAAAAGGGCAAGACTACAATGAAAAGACGGGTAGAAAGAGAGCCGCCAATGAATGTAGAAGAGGGCGAGTCATATAATGAGGCCCCATCTAATACTTCCTCCACCCTGCCCAATGTAGAAGAATAAGGAGGAGCTTCAGCTCCAGTCCCTCCACCGGTTGCTTCAGGTCAACAAGTGACCGAGGCCATTCATATATTGACATAGTTATAATATGTATAATGATAAATGTATAATGATGCTAAGTCATGATATGTCTATGAGATGCTCAATAATGTAAGTTTATAATATGCCTATGCCATGTATGAAAATGTTGAGTTATGACGGGTATTTGACGATATGATTCCACCGTGCCCAAGAGGCCGGACATGTCACCGCTAAGGCGGGTTGCTTATGATTCCACCATGCCTAAATGGCCGGACATGCCATCGCTAAGGCGGGCTGCTTGTTATTCCACCGCGCCTAAAGGCCGGACATGATCACAACTAGTGGGTGGCATATGATGGTTACCCGGACGCAGGTTAACGATGAGGATTATGATGCGATGATATATGCGCCATGATGACACATGTACTATGATTATATAAATATATGATATATTTATGAAATGTATTCACCTATGAAACTCATGCAGGTTATATCTTCCTCTTATGGCTTACGATGCTTCTGTTATGTTCATTTCATTCTTGCCTTACATACTCAGTACATTGTTCGTACTGACGTCCGTTTTCTTTGGACGCTGTGTTCATTCCCACAGGTAGACAGGGAGGTGAGCTTGATCCAGACTCGTAGGAGCTGTTAGCTGACTTGTGAGCACTCCATTGTTCCAGAGATGCCTTTGATCATTCTTTTGCGTATATATGTATATTTTGGGCACGACGGGGTCCTGTCCCGTCCTTATGTCTAGCACTCTAGTAGAGGCTCGTAGATACGCAGGTGTGGGTAGTATGGTCTCACAATGTTTCTAATGTATATGTTTATATTATTTTGATAGCCGAAGGGCTTATGTGTGTATATATATATATATATATATATATATATATATATATATATATATATATATATATATATATATATATATATATATATATCTGTGTGTGTGTGTGTGTGTGTGTGTGTGTGTAAAGTGATTATGTGTTCAAATGAGAAAATGACTTTCTTATGATGTGAATATGATAAGGGAACGAGTGGTGCTCGGTGGTTAGTCCCCGGGTACCCGTCACAGCCCCAAGTCGGGTCGTGACAAAAGTGATATCAGAGCAGTTCAGTCCTAGGAAGTGTCTACGAGCCGTGTCTAGTAGAGTCTTGTTTATGGTGTGTTGCGCGCCACACTAATAAACAAGAGGCTGTAGGACATTTAGGATAAATGACCATCTTTCATCTTAAGAGATCGTGCGATAGAGCTGTGTTATAAGATTTTCTCCTCTTAATAGTGTGTTATGATTTCAGAAATGCCGCCAAAGGGAAAATCTACAGCTGCCCAAAAGGGCAAGACTACAATGAAAAGACGGGTAGAAAGAGAGCCGCCAATGAATGTAGAAGAGGGTGAGTCACATAATGAGGCCCCATCTAATACTTCCTCCACCCTGCCCAATGTAGAAGAACAAGGAGGAGCTTCAGCTCCAGTCCCTCCACTAGTTGCTTCGGGTCAACAAGTGACCGAGGCCATTCATCTATTGACATAGTTATAATATGTATAATGATAAATGTATAATGATGCTAAGGCATGATATGTCTATGAGATGCTCAATAATGTATGTTTATAATATGCCTATGCCATGTATGAAAATGTTGAGTTATGACGGGTATATGACGATATGATTCCACCGTGCCCAAGAGGCTTGAAATGTCACCGCTAAGGTGGGTTGCTTATGATTCCACCGTGCCTAAATGGCCGGACATGTCATCGCCAAGACGGGCTGCTTGTTATTCCACCGCGCCCAGAAGTCCGGACATGATCACCACTAGTGGGAGGCATATGATGGTTACCCGGACGCGGGTTAACGATGAGGATTATGATGCGATGATATATGCGCCATGATGACATATGTACTATGATTATATAAATATACGATATATGTATGAAATGTATTCACCTATGAAACTCATGCGGGTTATATCTTCCTCCTATGGCTTATGATTCTTCGATTATGTTCATTTCATTCTTGCCTTACATACTCAATACATTGTTCGTACTGACGTCCATTTTCTTTGGACGCTGTGTTCATGCCCACAGGTAGACAGGGAGGTGAGCTCGATCCAGACTCGTAGGAGTTGTTAGCTGACTTGAGAGCACTCTATTGTTCCGGAGGTGCCTTTGATCATTCTTTTGCGTATATATGTATATTTTGGGCACGACGGGGTCCTGTCCCGTCCTTATGTCTAGCACTCTAGTAGAGGCTCGTAGATATGCAGGTGTGGGTAGTATGGTCTCACAATGTTTCTAATGTATATGTTTATATTATTTTGATAGCTGAAGGGCTTATGTGTATATATATATATATATATATATATATATATATATATATATATATATGTGTGTGTGTGTGTGTGTGTGTGTGTGTGTGTGTGTATGTGTGCGTGTAAAGTGATTATGTGTTCAAATGAGAAAATGACTTTCTTATGATGTGAATATGATAAGTAATGGAACGAGTGGTGCTCAGTGGTTAGTCCCCAGGTACCCGTCACAGCCCCTAGTCAGGTCGTGACAAAAGTGGTATCAGAGCAGTCCAGTCCTAGGAAGTGTCTACGAGTCGTGTCTAGTAGAGTCTTGTTTATGGTGTGTTGCGCGCCACACTTATAAACAATAGGCTACAGGGCATTTAGGCAAAATGACCATCTTTCATCTTAAGAGATCGTGCGATAGAGCTGTGTTATAAGATTTTCCCCTCTTAATAGTGTGTTATGATTTGAGAAATGCCGCCAAAGGGAAATGCTACAGCCGCCCAAAAGGGTAAGACTACAATGAAAAGACGGGTAGAAAGAGAGCCTCCAATGAATGTAGAAGAGGGCGAGTCACATAATGAGGCCCCATCTAATACTTCCTCCACCCTGCCCAATATAGAAGAACAAGGAGGAGCTTCAACTCCAGTCCCTCCACCGGTTGCTTCGGGTCAACAAATGACCGAGGCCATTCATCTATTGACACAGTTAATTGTCTCCCAGGCACAGCGGCAGAATGTGAGTTCAAGTGATCGGGCGACTAGTACTAGAGCCCGTGATTTTATGAGTTTGAATCCTCCGGAGTTTTTCTTGTAAAAGCCGGATGAAGACCCGTGAGGTTTTATTGATGAGATGCTGAGAACGTTGAGGATCATTCATGCCTCTAAAACTGAATCTGTGGAGTTGGAATCTTATAGACTCCGAGATGTGGCGGTATTGTGGTACAATAATTGGCTAGCATCAAGAAAAGAAAATGCACCTCCTCCCATTTGGCAAGAGTTTATGGATGCCTTCATCCGCCATTATTTGCCAGCCAAGGTCCGCCGAGCCAGAGTGGATAGATTTTTAAACTTGAAACAAGGGAATATGAATGCTCAGGAGTATAGCCTTCAATTCAATTCATTGGCTAGATATGCCCCGACTGTGGTGGCCGATATGGGAGATAGAGTGCACAGGTTTGTGAGTTACTTAGGGCCACATTTATTTAAGGATTGTTTGACAGCTTCGTTGCAAGATGGGATGGATATTTCCCGAATACAAGCCCATGCCCAGAATTTAGAAGGACAACGACATCCACAAAAGGGTGATCGTGACATTGACAGAAGGCAAAGCAAGAGAGCCAGATCTATGGGGGCAAGTACCGATTATAGAGGGGGATCGAGGCAGCTTATTCTAGACATTCAGGCCAATCGGTGACTAGTGCGCCTCCACGATTTGCAGATAGGAGATTTGATCGCTCCTTTCCTTCAAGACAGGGTCAGATTTCGCGAGCTTCGGGTTCTCAGTTTGGGGGTGATTATAGTCAGAGGAGACCACCAGTTCCACGATGTAGCCAGTGCAGGAAATTACACTCGAGGCCATGCCGCTAGGGCACAGATGCTTGCTATGTTTGTGGACAGACTTGGCACTTGATGCGAGATTGTCCCTCGAGGTTTGGCAGAGGTGGGGCTCAGTCCACAGGATCAGCAGCTGGTTCCTCTTCAGTGCGCCCGACAGGACAGACTCCCCAGATGTCAGCAGGTTGAGGTAGAGGCAGAGGGGGAGCATCTACTTCAGGTGCCACTCAGCCCTATGTATACGCTTTAGCCGGATGACAGGATCTTGAGTCCTCCCCGGATGTGGTTACAGGTACATTATCCATATTTTCCCATGATGTGTATGCATTGATAGATTCGAGTTCTACTCTATCTTATATTACTCCGTATGTTTCTGGTCGTATTGGGGTGAAACCTGAGCCAATAAAACCTTTTGAGGTATCTACTCCGGTTGGTGATCCCGTGATAGTTAGACAAGTGTATAAAAATTGTGTAATTGTGATATGCGACCGTCAGACTAAAGCTGATTTGATCGAGCTGAAAACGTTAGATTTTGATGTGATCATGGGTATGGATTGGTTGGCCTCATGCTATGCTAATGTTGATTGTCGAATGAAAGTGGTTCGATTCTAATTTCCAGGAGAGCTCGTGCTTGAATGGAAGGTTAATACAGCATCTCCAAAAGGTAGATTTATTTCCTACCTTAAGGCAAGAAAGATGATAGCTAAGGGCTATATTTATCACTTAGTCCGAGTACATGACACCGAAGCAAAGTTGCCAACTTTCCAATCTGTTCCGGTAGTGAATGAATTTCCGGATGTATTCCCAAATGAACTTCCAGGCCTTCCTCCAGAAAGAGAGATTGATTTCGCTATCGATGTGTTGCTGGACACCAAGCCTATTTCTATTCCTCCTTATTGAATGGCTCCGGCAGAATTGAAAGAGCTAAGGCACATTTGAAAGATTTGCTTGAGAAAGGGTTTATTAGACCCAGTTCATCACCGTGGGGAGCACCAGTCTTGTTCGTGAGAAAGAAATATGGTTCCCTACGAATGTGCATCGATTATAGGCAGTTGAACAAGGTGACAATAAAGAACAAATATCCTCTCCCAAGGATTGATGATTTGTTTGATCAACTACAGGGCTCCAAGTGGTTTTCTAAAATAGACTTGAGGTCGGGTTATCATCAAGTGAGAGTTCGAGAAGCGGATATTCCTAAAACAGCTTTCAGAACGAGATATGGCCATTATGAGTTTCGGGTGATGTCGTTCGGATTGACCAATGCTCCGCCAGTGTTCATGAATTTGATGAATAATATATTCAGGCCCCTGTTGGATTTATTTGTGATAGTATTCATTGACGATATTCTGGTATACTCTCGCACAGAATCAGAACATGCTGATCACTTACGTATTGTTCTTGGAATTCTTCGAACCCGAGAATTGTATGCAAAATTTTCAAAGTGCGAGTTTTGGCTGAATTCTGTGACCTTTCTAGGTCACGTTATTTCAGATGATGGTATTCGAGTTGATACTCAGAAAATCAAAGCTGTGAAGACTTGGCCAAGGCCTACGACGCCTACCGAAGTCCGTAGTTTTCTGGGATTGGCAGGTTACTATAGAAGGTTCGTAGAAGGGTTTTCATCTATTTCGGCCCTATTGACGAAGCTAACCCAGAAGTCAGTTAAATTTCAGTGGAATGATGCTTATGAATGTAGCTTCCAAGAGTTGAAGGACAGATTAACCTTAGCTCTGGTCTTAACGCTTCCAGAAGGGTCAGATGGTTATGTGGTGTACTGTGATGCTTCCGGCGTTGGGTTAGGATGTGTGTTAATACAACACGGTAGAGTCATTGCTTATGCTTCGAGTTAGCTGCGGAAACATGAAAAGAACTATCCAACTCACGACCTCGAATTGGCTGCAGTCATTCAAGCATTAAAAATGTGGAGACATTACTTGTATGGTGTGCATGTCGATATTTATACAGATCACAAGAGTCTTCAATACCTTTTCAAGCAGAAGGAGCCAAATCTGCGGCAGAGACGGTGGTTAGAGCTATTGAAAGATTATGATGTGAGCATTCTATACCACCCTGGAAAAGCAAATGTAGTAGCTGATGCGCTTAGCCGCCGATCAATGGGCAGCCTATGTGAAGTTCCTCCGGGAAAGAAAGAGATGATTCGTGAGCTTCACCAACTAGCTAATCTTGGAGTACGTTTAATTGATTCAGGTGGTACTGGGATTGATATTAATGATCCCATAGCTTCGTCCCTGAAGAGCGTCAGTATGAAGATCCTCTTTTGTGCCATTACAGAGACACATCTCATGCAAAAAAGAAATCCCCATTTGAAACTTCTATGGATGGAATTCTCAGGTATCGAGGTAGGCTATGTGTTCTGAATGTTGCGGAGTTGCGCCGTCGAATTCTAGAAGAAGCCCATTATTCTCGGTATTCTATTCACCCAGGTGCAACAAAGATGTATCACGATCTCAAGTTGATATATTGGTGGGATGGCATGAAGAGAGACATAGCAGAATTTGTAGCTCAATGTCCAAATTGCCAACAAGTGAAAATCGAACATCAAAAGCCAGGAGGATTATTGCAAACCATGGAAATCCCTACTTGAAAATGGGAAGTGATCAATATGGATTTTATTGTGGGGTTACCTCGTTCTCGAGGCAAGTATGATTCCATATGGGTGATCGTGGACAGACTCACGAAAGCAGTTCATTTTCTTCTAGTCAGAACCACATACTCAGCAGAACATTATGCGAGGTTGTATTTCAAAGAGATTGTACGACTCCATGGTATTCCAATATCCATTATCACAGATAGAGGAGCACAGTTTACAACCAAGTTATGGAAATCCTTCCAAGAGAGTCTAGGTACTCAAGTGAAGCTTAGCACGACATTTCATCCGCAGAATGATGGACAAGCCGAACGTACTTTTCAGACTTTGGAATATATGCTACGGGCATGTGTACTAGATTTCAGTGGTAGTTGGGATGATCACTTACCTCTGATTGAGCTCGCATATAATAATAGCTATCATTCCAGTATCCAGATGGCTCCCTATGAAGCTCTATATGGAAGGAAGTGTAGATCCCCAATAAGATGGCTTGAAATAGGAGAAGTACAGTTAATAGGCCCTGAATTGATTCAGCAAGCGGTAGAAAAAGTCAAGGTGATCCGAGATCGATTATTGACAGCCTAAAGTTGACAAAGATCTTATACGGACAACTGCCGGCGAGACTTGGAATTTCAGGTTGATGATTGGGTATTTTTGAAGGTGTCGCCAATGAAAGGGGTGATGAGATTTGGCAAGAAAGGGAAATTAAGTCCTCGATACATTGGACCTTATAAAATTATCCGCAAGGTGGGTCATGTAGCCTATGAATTGGACTTGCCTTTAGAGCTTGAATCAGTTCATCCAGTCTTCCATGTTTTGATGCTCCGCAAGTGTGTTGGAGATCCCACGAAAATTGTTCCAATAGATGATGTTCAAGTGACAAAAAAGCTAGCATATGAAGAAGTGCCCATTTCCATCTTAGACAGGCAAGTACGAAGACTTCGAAATAAGGAAGTAGCTTCAGTCAAAGTCTGGTGGCGAAATAACAACCGGGAAGAAATGACTTGGGAAGCAGAAGAGAGTATGAAGTCCAAGTACCCGTACTTATTCCAACCCCCGAGAGATATTCAAGATGAAACACTAACATTATGAGGTATGTATACTTTCTTTTCATGTTTTTGGTCGTGTGTGACCAATTGATATTGCTATCATTTTGTAGCCCTGTGAGGCAATATTATTATGGGTTGTTGTGACAGGACGGTAGTGCCATATTACAGGGGAAACTCTAGCGAAATTTTCATATAATTCCCGAGTGTTTAACATTCGAGACGAATGTTCCAAAAGGGGGGAAGAAGTAAAAAAAAAATAAAGGGGGGGAGGGGGGGGGGGGGGGGGGGGGAGAATGAGAATGTTACACCTTGGAAAGACTCCCCCTTTAACGTACAGTGAATAGGCTAACGAAGGGCATGACGTATACGATGTTTCGATAAGTGAGAAATAGAATTTGATGAACCTAATCGAGATTCAAAGACATTTGACGTAAGGGGAGAAGGTTGTCAAGTAAGGGTAAGACATATGCTATGTATCAGAAGACGATTTACGAGTAATGAGTTAATGATGGCTTAAGGATGTTGTGGAGAAGAGTTACAACGTCCCTTAGGTTGTTAACGAGATGTTAATCAAGTGTCAAGAAGGTTCCACAATGATTGGAGATCAAACGAGTCGACGAGAACTAGTTTCGGACAACTGGGCATTACACGGCCAAACATACGGACCGTATGTTAGACCGTATGTCTTGCCCAGAATAAGGGTCCACACTGGACCAAACATAAGGCCAGACATGCGGCCCATATAAAATGTACGGACCGTATGTTGGTCCGTATGTTCTGGTCGGGACAGATTTCAAGATTAATATAAGGACCCTCTCTCTCATTTTGATTCATTTCATTTCACTTCTCCACACCTCAAGAACCCTCTAGAATCCTCTCTATTATTCATCCACAAGAAATAAAGAGAAATCCATGATCAACTACATCAAACCCACAAAATCAAGTGTAACAAACATATCAAAGTTCATCTAAGCCAAGAAATCTCAAGGGAAGTGAGTTAGGGTTTTGGTGCAAGAAGAGAAGTGCCACTCAAGGTTTATTAATCCATCATCTAAGGCGAGTTTTATGATCATTCTTTCTTGTTTAAAGTGTTGAAAGGTAAAAATACTTGGATTGTAGAAAGATATAGGAAATGGGTAATGAATGTGTGAATGGTGTCATTGTTGAGTAGTAGTTTGGAGTAAATGATGAATATTGGTATGTTGTGATTGTAAGTATGATGTGAACGACATTTAGAACATGGAATAAGTATTATATGTGAGAAAATGCAATAATGAACTATGACCATGATTATGGAGAAAATGGAGTGAAATGGTGAAATGTGGGTAATGTAGATGAATGATGATTGTTGTTTGCGATATTGTGAATGTTGTTATGAACGTTTGGGAGTTGATATAGAATATGGGGAAAGTAGTATAAACAAAGGAAATGCTGCCCAATTTTCTTTAGCCTTAGTAAGCACGCTTAAGTAATCGATTAGCTAACGTTAATGCGAATTCTCTTGAAGGTAAAAACTAGGAATTGAAGGAGAACAAGCAAGCGATAGATTAGTTAAACGAAAAATGTATGTGAGGCTATTCCTTTCTTTCTATGGCATGAATCCGATGGCATGATTTTTCCTTCTTCTCCATGAATCCTCTATATCCCGGAAAGCTAAGAGTTTATGTTCATGAATAGCCACATGAGATAAGAGACACATCACGAGCCCAATAATGATGATGATGAGCTTAAGTCTAAAGATTCTAGAGTTCATGATATGATGTTCCTATATAGTTAATGATGTCGTTTATTGTATCCACTCACCTTATACACTATTTCCTTCAAGGTGAGGCAGAATACTTATAAATGCTCCATAATGGAATCGGGGGTTCACGACCTTATGTCACCCCGACATAGCCATGGTTGCCTTCAAGTTCTAATATATGTTTTAATGATAAATTTATAATGATGATAAGTCATGATATGTCTATGAGGTGCTCAATAATGTAAGTTTATAATATACCTATGCCATGTATGAAAATGTTGAGTTATGATGGGTATACGACGATATGATTCCACCGTGCCCAAGAGGCCGGACATGTCACCGCTAAGGCGGGCTGCTTGTTATTCCACCGTGCCCAGAAGGCCGGACATGATCACCACTAGTGGACGACATATGATGGTTACCCAGACGCGGGTTAACGATGAGGATTATGATGCGATGATATATGCGCCATGATGACACATGTACTATGATTATATAAATATACGATATATGTATGAAATGTATTCACCTATGAAACTCATGCAGGTTATATCTTCCTCCTATGGATTGTGATTCTTCTATTATGTTCATTTCATTCTTGCCTTACATACTCAGTACAATGTTCGTACTGACGTCTGTTTTCTTTGGACGTTGTGTTCATGCCCACAGGTAGACAGGGAGGTGAGCTCGATCCAGACTCGTAGGAGCTGTTAGCTGACTTGAGAGCACTCCATTGTTCCGGAGGTGCCTTTGATCATTCTTTTGCGTATATATGTATATTTTGGGCACGACGGGGTCCTGTCCCGTCCTTATGTCTAGCACTCTAGTAGAGGCTCGTAGATACGCAGGTGTGGGTAGTATGGTCTCACAATGTTTCTAATGTATATGTTTATATTATTTTGATAGCCGAAAGGCTTATGTATATATATATGTGTAAAGTGATTATGTGTTCAAATGAGAAAATGACTTTCTTATGATGTGAATATGATAAGTAAGGGAATGAGTGGTGCTCGGTGGTTAGTCCCCGGGTACCTGTCACGGCCCCTAGCCGGGTCGTAACAGTGTACATTTTAATTCTTATAACTTATTAGATTATGTAAACTTTATTACAATTGCTTGTGTTGATTGGAATGTCCTTCATGTGATAATTAATTAACAAAGGGAATTGATTTTTCTTTCTTTCAATATTTTTCTATGTGTGGTGTTAATATGATATAATAAAGACATTTTTTGAAAAGTTAAAGTCATAATTCTTTACTATGTGTAAGTCGAACTCGACTTACCCTGCTGCAATTAACCGAAATCGAACTTCAAAATTTTGAATCATAATCGTAGTATTTGAAGCGTAAATACTAGTTTAGGAGACCTACGAGTTTCTCCATAATGGAAGCGGATATACAGCAACCACGACTCGTGTCACCGGTCGTCGGGAATCCTCACGAAGCAGATGAATACCCTTTTGCCATAACCTAAAGATCTCTCTAACGGATGCAAAAAATTAACCTATCCGTAGCCATTTTTAGGTTTTTAGTACGCGTCTTGCAACACACGTAGTGGTATGTTTACAGATAGCGTTAGGGTTAAGAGTTGGGCTAATTATTAAGCCGTCTACTTAGCTAGCAGTCTTTATGGGTGTACTAGGCCCAAAAGTTAATTTTCTCAATAACATCAAATTAATTTGGCATGGTAATATAATAATATGTTTTCTTTTTTAAATCGAACATCAAAATTACGCAATCAAAATTTCCAGTACCATATAACGTACAGTGGCATTTAAACACCCCTAGTTCAGTAGCACTTTATTTTGTTGTTTAATATTAGTATATATTTCCTTGTGTACTTTTACATGACAATCTTAATGTTATCCTAAAAAGAAAGTACCTTTGTATACTTGAAGATTATTTCTAATCGATTTGATAATTATTATTTTATTTTTAATGACATGACTTGTTGTGACTTGTAACCTATTAGTAGAAAAGATCTTGTTTTGTTATTAGAAGTGAGAACAGGAAAGAACGTGTATATATGCAACGTATGTGTCAACAACTTTTTTAAATTTCCGTATATACAAAATGGAGATGATCAGATACTAGTTTGCTTGTACAATTAGTTGGTTCGAGGAGAGGAAAAGGAGTTGTCAATCACGCCACCATGCAAGGCTATAGGGTTGGGGTTAAATGAAGAGACGTTAGCTTTGACATGACTACTATTAGATGGGATTTTATCATGAGGCAGTTGTGATCATTTATTGGCCTTTTTAGTTTCTGTTGAAAAATTGCTGGACTAATAAATTTTGTAGGCTGCCCCGGTCCCAACACGTGACAAATATAGATAAAAAAATTGCACGAATTTCCCTTCAAATGGGCTTTAATTTTTGCCCTTCAAAGAAATAATAACAGTAATTGGAGTATCTTAGTTTAATTGACCACCTGAATCTTCATTTTGTTGGTGAGGATTCGATTCTTCACCTTGTAATTTCCTCCCCCATAACCCCTTCCCCTATCCCGCAATTTAAAAAAAAAAATTCCCTTCAAATAGGCTGCTCTTTAATTTTTTTCTTTTAGTAATCAAACTTATATCTAATAGGACATAACTTTTTGAAGAACAAAAGTCATGGGAGCATTATTTTTGGGATATTATTGATGCGAAAATATAAACTTATATTCCGTGAAAAAGTTGTTTGTTATAAAATTTATTATGGGGAGTCGTATTTGAGGCTAACTAATACTCCCTCCGGATAAAAAAGAGTGTCCACTTAGCCATTTGCACACCCCTTAAGAAAATACTAACTCCTAGATAAAAATAGGTAATTTGACTAAACTGTTCCTAATTAAATAGGTATTAGGATTTGATCACATAGTACTTAATAAAGGCAAATATAAAAAAATAAGGTTAATTCTTTCTTGTGTTGATAAGCGAACACTTTTTTTTTACCCAAGAAAAAAAATTAAGTGGACACTCTTTTTGATCCAGAGGGAATACTTTAAGCCAAATATCTCCTCCCAAATGAGGATGCAGACACTTTAATTTCGAACAATTTGGCAATCATAAATTCAATATATTTTGACAATTAAAGAAGGTGTCAAATATTACAAAAAAAAAAAAAAAAAACTTGTCATTGCGAACTTTAATACTCATTTTCAAAGCAACAACAACATACTCAATGTAATCTTATAAATAAGGTCTGAAAATGGTAAGATGTACGCAGACCTTACTTTCATATATGGAACGGAGAAGACAAATTTTCAAAGCCTTAAAGAAATAAATGAGTATGAAAGGCAGGTCAGATAATGAAAAAGTCCAGAGCAGTCTTTTGGTTTTCAATCAAAGTGCCATTTGCACCTAGGAGAATGGATAAAAGTCATTTTCCGATTAAATCATCAACCATTACTGCATTAATTTGAAAATCCTTTTAACTAATTTCATTCTATTCTTCCATTTTTGGGTTTTAGTTGCTTCTGTTTTACTCCCCTCTTTATTTTTATTTGTCGTATATATTAAAAATAAATGTTCACTTTTACTTGTACAATTTGAAAAATTAAAAGATAATTTATCATTTTTATAGATTATCTAAACATTGCTTTAAGTTCTGGAAGGTAAAATACCCAGCATTAGACAGCCTACCCACCTTGATCAGGCATATTGCCTGGTTCGCCGTCGCTAAGAGTGCCCCCCTTACCTATTCTGTGCCCATCTGACACATCTGGATTGGCGGAAACTCACTCTGTCTGCGCATCTACCGGGGCACCATCCTGACTTTTTGATTTATGATATAAGAAGTGCACTCCACTTCATAAAGAGTGAATAGAATTTACTCTATACCCATATCCCTGGAACAACTGTAAAATAAACTCTATCTTAGTCTACCCGACTTTGACTTGGACTTGAAGGAGTAAGTTTTTGCCTCTGTTGTTGAAAAGTCAGGCCCCGTTGGGGAATCTATTCTAGACCCGCTTGTCGGCCCTAAATCTATCTTACTCTTCCTTGGTCTCTTCCACGGATCGGTGGATATGAAATAGATATTTTACTCTTATTATTAGTTAGTGAGTTTAAAACTTAAAGGAATTGTTAGTGGCTGCATAACTTTTAAAGTATGTTTGATTAATTTCAACCATTAGATGACTTTGCAATAATTAGAGATGATATAGTAAAATTATCATTTTATTTATGCCTCCTTAAAGGATGTGTAAGTTAATACAGGACAAATAAAAATGAACGGATGGAGTAAATTGAAAGTGTCATTAAAACTGACGAAGAGAATTTTCAACAATCTTTATACCCTTTCTTGGTTATCTTTCCTCAACAATGACTGCCATATCTTGAATCCGGTAGAAAAAAAAATATCTACTTTATTCAATTGCTACTATAACAAATTTTATTTAATTCTTCTATTCTTTAATTATAGGCTAAACCGGATACATCTGTTTGGTGTCATGATTAATCTAGTTAGCCAGCTTATCAGGTATCTATACAAATTGTATACATGTCATGTTCAAAACTGTTTGAACCCGGAAGATCAAGAAAAGACTTTTTTCATAACTAAGTACGGAACTTACTGTTATAACGTAATGCCGTTCAGATTGAAAAATGTCGGTGCTACCTATCAACGCCTAGTTAACAAGATGTTCGAATAACAAATAGGTAAAACAATGGAAGTTTATATTGATGATATGCTAGTTAAGTCTCTGGAAACAGAGGATCATTTGAAGCATTTGCAAGAAACTTTCGATATACTGTGCAAATATAATATGAAGCTGAACCCGGAGAAATGCGCCTTCGGAGTAGGTTCGGGTAAATTCTTGGGCTTCATGGTGTCGCATCGAGGGATCGAAATTAACCCAGATAAGATCAAGGCCATTGATGATATCCGGGTAGTTGAGGATGTGAAGGCATGCAAAGGTTGACAGGAAGGATTGCAGCCCTGAGCAGATTTATCTCTCGATCCACGGATAAAAGCCACCTGTTCTTCTCATTGCTCAAAAAGAAAAATGACTTCGTATGGACACCGGAGTGTCAGCAAGCCCTAGAAGAATTGAAACGGTATTTATCGAGCCCGCCTCTGTTGCACACTCCGAAGGCAGATGAGTAGTTGTACTTTTATTTGGCAGTGTCCGAAGTCGCGGTAAGTAGGGTGCTGGTCCGAGAGGAAGAAGGTAGGAAATTTTTGATTTATTATGTTAGCAGAACATTGGGAGATGCGGAGAAACGTTATCCCCACCTAGAGAAATTGGCCCTAGCTTTATTGAGTGCATCTAGAAAGTTAAAGCCTTATCTTCAATGTCACCCTATATGCGTAATAACCACATATCCGTTAAAAAATGTTATGCACAAACTGGAGTTATCCGGTAGGTTAGCAAAGTGGGCAGTCGAGGTCAGCGGATATGATATCGAATACAAACCCCGAACGTCTATAAAGTCTCAGATCTTGGCAGACTTCGTAGCAGATTTCACCCCCGCAGTGGTGCCCAAGGTAGAGAAAGAACTTTTGTTAACCTCGGGGATCTGGACGCTGTACACGGATGGAGCATCCAACGTGAAAGGGTCCGGGCTTGGGATTGTACTTAAGACCCCTGTGGGTGACATCATCCAGTAGTCCATAAGAACTTTAAAATTGACTCTCATTGAAACTGAGTATGAGGCTATGATTGCAGGTTTGGAACTGGCCAGGAGCTTGGGGGTGGAGATCATTGAAGCAAAATGTGACTCACTCTTGGTCATGGATCAAGTAAATGGGGTCTTCGATGCAAAAGTACTTGGAGAAAATTCAGGTGGTTCTACACCGATTCAAAGAATGGACTATGCAACATGTACCTAGGGAAGAAAATACAGAAGCTGATGCATTAGCTTACTTGGGCTCTTCAGTAGGAACGAAAGAATTTAACTCAGGTGCGGTGGTTCAATTGATGAACTCCGCTGTTGAAAGCAGCCACGCCGAAGTCAACATGGCAAGTTTAACTTGGGAGTGGCGGAATAAGTATATAGACTACCTGGCGGATGGAAAGTTACTAGCAGATCCTAAGGAATCACGAACTCTTGGGACCAAGGCAGCAAGATATAGCTTAATAGAAAGAAAACTATACTGACGTTCATTTTACGGTCCTTTAGCCAGGTGTCTGGGGCCCGGAGAGACGGACTATGCAATGCACGAGGTCCACGAAAGGACCTGTGGTAATCACTCCGGAGCTGAGTTGTTGGTTCAGAAGCTGATTCGAGCCAGTTACTATTGGGATCATATGGAAGAAGACACAGAGAATTTTGTTCGGAAATGTGATCGATGTGAGGCACGCCCCAATGATCCATCAGCCAATGGAATTGCTCCATCCGGTATTATCCCCATGGCCATTCATGAAATAGGGAATGGACATAGTTGGCCCTTTACCCTGAGCACCCGGTAAGGCTCGTTTCATTTTGTTTATGACTGACTATTTTTCTAAATGGGTTAAAGCACATGCTTTTGAAAAAGTATGAGAAAAGGAGGTCATCAACTTCATATGGGATGACATCATTTTTCGGTTCGGTATCTCGACTGAGATCACATGTGACAATGGCCGACAATTCATAGGCAACAAAGTCAATAATTTCCTTGAAGGCCGAAAATTCATAGGCAACAAAGTCAATAATTTCCTTCGGCACTTCCAAATCGTAGCTTTTGCCAGTTACACACGAAGAACCCTTACGAGGGAAAGCTTGGTCCAAACTGGGAAGGGTCTTACAGGGTGATCGGAATATCTGGCAAAGGCTAGTACCAACTCGAGTCGGAGGGCGGTCAGCAGCTACCAAATAATTGGAATATAGTACACTTGAAATGATATTATTGTTAAGGTACGATCCCTGCACCCTTCGTGAATTTCTTAAGCTTATCCGTTTTGATCTTTGCAAGAACAAAGCCAGAGCGAAGTTAAGAAGAGTAGAGTTAGGCCTAAAAACACGTGTTGCACTCTTTTTCCCTTAGCCCGGTTTTGTCACAAAGTGGGATTTCCGGCAAGGTTTTTAACGAGGCAACAATGTAAAACGTGTTACTTTAGTGCCAAAGACCAGACAAGTCCGGGGACTGGGGACTGCCCGGCATCAACGATAGTGTTTCTCTTCTAATACTTCAAAACAAACGCTAGGGGACTATCACATGGCCTGTTGAGGTCGAATCAATTGTAAACTTCTGAAATTTTCGCACTAGGATTTATTGTAAGGGACAAACGACCGAATGAGTCGTGCCCGGTTAGTCTTATTTGCTACGGCAAAAACGAATCGAATGCCCCTCGGCAGTTGTACCATACAGGTTTGTGAAATAAGAATAGCACCTCGGTTTAAAATTTTCATATATTAACATTGCGCGAATATTCACTTCGCACCCATAAGTCCTTTTTTCTCTTCTATTATCCCTAAGATCAAGAACAACTATTAACAACGGACTATCGTCAATAATTGACAAAAAAATAAGGGCTTGGCTTCAAAAAATTCTAAGCGAATTGAGCCCAACTCGTACACGAAGGCGTTGAAAGTCTCAAATAGACTGAGCCTAAGACTTGAAAATACCAAGCCTAAAAGGTGGGAAATATCAACCCAAATGCTCGAAGTGATTCAGAGACGTCCGAATTCACAAGCATAAAATAAAGTCAATATACAGATAAGAGTCTCGATGCATAA
Source organism: Lycium barbarum (assembly GCF_019175385.1). NCBI lineage: Eukaryota > Viridiplantae > Streptophyta > Magnoliopsida > Solanales > Solanaceae > Lycium > Lycium barbarum. The sequence goes on from NC_083341.1 coordinate 75,916,990, forward strand.
AGCTATAGCTTGTTTTCAAGGGTGGTTCACTTAAAACAACGAACTCCTATAAAGATTAGCCGAGGTCGACCCTAACTTGCATTCAACGAGATGTTAGTTTGAATCTATTTCTTTCAAGTAGACATCAAATAAACAGTATTTAAGTGTCGAAAAGCGAGAAGACCGGCTTGAAAAAGACATCGGTGAAACAATCACTTTCATAATATATATATATATATATATATATATATATATATATATATATATATATATATATATATATATATATAAAGGCCAAATACCAACCTTGGTAAAAATTTACAAACAAAAGAAATATACATTAATGGCTCAAAGGCCTATCTATTCCTTTTCAGAGGAATCCAAATCCTCAGAAATATCGAGCTCATCTACCGAGCTTTCCTCCAGGAGTGCTCTTTAAGTCTGGGCCTCAGCTTCCTCTACCTGAGCAATCTTCGTATCTATATCCTCGATGCCTCGCTGGACCTCTTGGAGAGTAAGCATACCGGTCTTTCATTTCATGCGTTCGGCTCGCAGAGTAGAACGGTCATTGGCCGCTTTGATATCGGCCTCAGCTTTACCCTGGACTCGATCCTGCTTGGACAAAGCTTGCTGCAGTTGGCCCATCAACCGGACATTCTGCTCGGACAGCATGGTCAGATCTTGGGTAGCAACCCCGAGTTGGTCAGTAAGGTCCTCAACAGATCTAGCCCGGCTGTCGGCCTTTTCCTGGGCCACCCTCAAAGCATTCTTTTCCGATTCGCACTCAGCAACGAGGTTGGCAATCTCGGATTTAACAGCATCGAACTCTTTCCTCAGGTTGGTAATGACGACTGTCTTCTCCTCAAAAACCTCACTCAAACCTTCAGCTTCCAGTGCAAGCCTGTATTTATCCACCAAGAGGACATTATATCTCTCTACTAAGCCCGCCAGATCATTTTCAACTCAGAGTTATCACTCCTTGGCGGCAGCAAGTTCGGCCTTATGAGCTGAGGAGTCCCCAACTTCTAGCAGCTATTTTTCTTTTTGCTACAAAAGAATCCTAAACTTCTCGGTCTCCCGACCTTGGGCATCCAGCTGGCCCTGAACATCTTCGATCTGGTTCAGCAGCTCGGCATTTTCTTTCATACACCGAAGGAAGCCCTCGTGCTGTAAAACAACAGACTGCGAAGAAGGAGGAAAGGGTCAAATTAAACACAGGTTATAAAAATGTAATCAAAGGAGCTCTAAATCGGGAATGATAAACATACCCGATTGGCAGAGTGCATGCTCTCATTGAAGAAACATTTCCCCGAGGCGCGGTCCATCTTTTCTCGATCCTCATCGGACACAAGAGGCCGGAGATAGCTAGCCACTCCGACTGGTCGAGACATGAAGTGTGTGTCCATCGAGACGGTGACAACGATGGACTTTGTTTCATTCAGGTCGGCGCTTAGATTTGGAAAAATATCCACAATGTTAGCACGAGAGCCTGACTCGGTAGCCCTCAAGGGCCTTCTATACCTTTGAGGAATAGGGAGATTAAACCCCATAGGGTCCGCAATGGCAATAGAAATAGGGATAGCTGTTTCAAACATATATTCGAAATTCTCCTCCTCGAGTGGAGGGGAAGAAGTAGTCCTGTTCACTTCGGTCGTTTGCTTGTCACCCGAGGACGGGTCATCTTCCACCAAAATGGGGCCCGCAGGGGCTGCGGTCCCCAATGAGCCAAGATCTGGCAAGGACTACAGATCGGAGAACTGCACATCTTCGTCCAAACCCTCGGCAGTCAAGTCGGCCTCTTCGGCCACATTTCCCTCTGTCACATTAACAAGTGTAGTGCCTGTTTCCACTACAGTGGCGGCATCCGTGTCGGCCCGGACAGACGGCACAACAAAATCCTCCTCGGGAATATCCTTTAACGTCCGAGTCTGAGAAGTGCCATCGACAGCTTTGGAGGTCCTCCGTATTTTTTGACCCGTCGAGGTCGAGGTTTTGGAGGGTCTGCTCCATTTTTTACTCTTTGAAACCTCGGTAACGACTTTCTATGAACTTGCCGGGCCAAACATCTTATCCAGCACCGGGGTAACTGAGGACTCGGGCCTCAAATTTGCTTTGCCCCTCCTCAAGCCTGTATAACACGTCACTATTCATCAGCAAAGATTACGAGGTAGAAAAAACAAGGGTGTAAAATCAAGTAAGCATGAGGCTTACCGTGGATTTTCGGTACCCACTTGCCCGCTGAAAGATCTTTCTAATTGCGGAGTTCATGTGGTTACTGGCCTATTATGGCATCCACCCACTTCTCAAAATCTAAAATGGTACCCGGTAACTACTCTTTGGCTGGAACAAAAAAAGGGTCGAGGGGAAAAGGTTAGACTAGTAAGAGCTTACAAGAATGGAAAAGTCAAAAGACACTGAAGGCACTTACGACTATTATTCCATTGCTCGGGAAAAGAGAGGTATCTTCGAGGAATAATCTCCTCGGTCTTGACTCGAACGAAGCGTTCTAGCCAACCTCGATCCTTGTTTTCATCCACGTTGGAAAGGATTGGGTACTTTCCATGCTTTATAAGTTTCATGATCCCACCATGAAAGATTCGAGGAGAGTAAAGTTGGATCAAGTGGTGTAGTGTGAATGGGACCCGGTGTAGTTTGCCAAGAAGCGGATGCATGTGACGATCCGCCAGACATCCGGCCTAATTTATGCAAGACACAATTTGTATATCTTACACATATCTAAGATCACCTCGTCGATCGAGGGCTCTAAGTTAAAGGTGAAGGGGTAAGTGTAAATATTCGAATACCCCTCCACATGGGTAGTGATGTCATCGTCAGGGCCCGGGATTATGATCTCAGAGGGGCTGTCCTTCCAACCACAATCTGAATGAACCTTGGGGATGATGATATCATCGATCGTGAAGGGGTAGTACCTGACGTTGTAACCCCGATCAACTTTATCACCCTTCGGAGGCTTTTCGACCATAAACTCAAAGTCAAAATAATGTGACGAGGGGATGACATCTTTACCACGGGGTTTGTACTGGGTTTTAAACTTGGGCTCAGCAGTAGCACCGGTCAACCAAGGGGATCCAACTGGAGAGGCCTCATGAGAAGAAGATCTTGGAATCGAAACCATCTTTCCTTTGAAGATTTGGAGGAGGGAGAAAATGAGAGAAAACTTTATGAAGGTTTGAAGATCTGGGGAAAGTGTGAAATACAGGATGAAGACTCCGATGAAGATTTTGGCTTCTCAGGTGAAGGTAAAAACAAGGATTGAGATCGAGGAGTAACTTTTTGAAGGCTATAAATAGTGAAAATGAAGAGGGACAAACTATTTATAGGCGATGGGTCATTATGAAGGAAGTGCATTGATCATATAACCGAAGGGACGTCCAAAAGTAAAGTCACACGTGTTCGAAGTCACGCGGACGTGATGATTGACGTGAAAAGACGTTTGGGTTTTCTTCCTATTTAAAACTTACAGGAGAAGATACCACTAAGACCGATGATTCACTTCACAACGGAAATCCGGACAAATAGAAAAGGTCAATCGGTTCGGATGAAAATTAATGAAAGCATTCGTAATCCGAAAAAGGTTGCATTCACTTCAGGTAAAATTTCTATACATTAAAGGTGATCTCGATTGTACTAACTGCACCAAGAATTTGGCCCTAAACAGAAAACAAGGAGAAAATGAAAGAAGATGTTCCGATGAACCGAAGGTTGAGAACTCCGGTTCATGTCCTCGGATGGTCCGGCAGAATTATACTTCGGCTGAGTGGCTTCAGGGTCATACTTCGGAGCTACCACCGGGACTGTTCTGCGCGGCAACATTGACCTCGACTGGGGGCTCATCTTTATCAAGAATGGTCACCGGGGTTAGCCCTGCTCGTTGAGTCTCCTTCCAAGCCCATGAAGAACGGCGCAACCTAACTCGAGAACCTATCCCCGAAGAGGTAGCTGAAATGCTCGGAGCAGCTCTCCGTCTCACGGCCTTAACTAAAACAGTAGCAGCCTTAGTATCCTCTATTTCGGCATGTACCACAGTGTCCACCTCCTCGGTGCTTTTTACCTTTGAAGAAGTCCTCTTCGTAGGGAGTCCTGAAAATCATGAGTTTGGGCCTAGATTACACAGCTTCCAAAAAAACAAACATTGAACAAGAAATTCCACGAACTCCATGTTCCTCCAGGAGCGACCCATGTCGCAAGTTGCGCTTAACAGCGCAACCACCCATTCAAAAATAGTGATTATGAGTTCGGGTTCAACTGAAGTCGGAGTAAGATTCCACACTTCGGGGAAGGGTACGGAAAGGGAGCAGTGAAGTTGGTCCATGCAAATCATAACAAACTGGTGCAACCATCCCCTCTCAAAATCATCCTCAGGGTCTATAAGGCCTCGAGCCCCATGAGGGTACAAATGGACTATGCCACCCCGATCACTCGGGGAACATAAATGTGAATTAAATGGTCAAGGGTAAAAGAAACCCCGGCTATGTTGGCCAAGATATCAATACAATACACGAGCCTTCAAATCTGCGGAGCAATCTGCCCGAAATAAACACGCTATCAGTGGAAAAACTCCTCTATCACTTGGGGGATAGGAAGTGAAAACCCAATAGCAAAAGGGTAAGTATAAACCAATGAATAATCATAATGTGATGATTGATCCTTGCCCCCTGGTTAACCAGGATAACGTCGATATCTGTACCTAAGTTACAATAGTTCCGAACTATAGAAACAGTGGCGGCATCAATATAGGAATAAATTTTTTCTATACGTTCAAGGTGATGAGAAACCTTGCAGTCGTTCTCATATTTAAAACCAGTGGGGAGAATGTCGTCAGCAAGAAAATCTAGTTCCTCCTCGGGGATGGAAGCTCCCATCGCAGATAATGGCGAAGAACGTGGTTGTGATGAAGAATGGACCGCACTTTGCGTTAGCAGTGGAATGGAACCCATTGTTGAAAAGGGTTTCTGGTAGCAGGCAGTTGCAAAGGAAGATTCTTAAAGTTTAGGACTTAGGGTTCTTTTTTAGGGTGCATGGCAAACTATGACGTATGGGCCTTATATAACAAAAAAGTGGGAAGTTGAAAAGTTTAAAGTTCTGACAAGGGGCAGTTTTCCAAGATTGAATAAGCGGCGTGGTAATAATGAAGCATCAGTATCGGGCAGAGTGCAAGATTGATGGAATGTATTTTCAAAGGCAGCGAGATATGAACTGCTTGGCCTCCTTCGGATCCATTTCCTAGAGTCAATACTTTCCTTTGAAAAATAGAGGCACTTTCTGTATACGATAAAATTCGGGGTCTAAGTTCTCGACCCAACGGTCGAAGGTTCGTAGCAAGAATGAGGGGCAATGGGTCAGGATGAGCTCGACTAGCCGAATCGAAATTTTTCGGACTTAGCCATTCGGACACAGCGGGATCCGAAGTGTTATGTTTCAAGTTGATAAGAGTTCGATACATCTGGCCCGTTATGGATTTATCTCCGCACAATGCGACATACAGCTGATGAGCCCGAGATTTAGGGGATCATTATCCCCATGATTGATTTAGTTACCATGTAAAGCACAAATACTTGTACTATAAATAGGGAGGTAAACCCTAATAGAAAGCATCTCATTTTTTTTACTTTCTTCTGCACACTTATACGAAAAGCTCTATTCCCTTGGATTTTGTAAACATCAAAGACCATAGAAAGTGTAGAAATTGGTTCGGGCTCAATGTGCTTCAGCCTTCATTCGGACCAGACGTTGTGTTATTCTTCAAATCACTGAGGCTATCTCTTTACTTTATTTTCATTAATATTTGTCCATTGTTGTCATTCCTTTACTTTATAAACGAATCAATCTGCATATCCTTTAAACCACATACAAATTAAATTGTTACCTTTTTAAGGGGTAAACACTGTTTCTTTTAAGTGTTTGTTAACTGTTTGGTTAGTATTTTGGAGTTCAAAAAATTATAATACATAGACTATTATATTAAGCTTAATCAGTTTGGAACTGGTTGCTATAATGGCTAAATAACCAAAGAGTTATCTAGGATGCTATCAATAATTTGCTTTACATTGGGGTTGAAATGTCATTCTAAATTTGGAATTGCTGATTATTACTTCCTCCGCCTGTCTTAGTTTATCCGGGCATAAAATTTAAGGAATAAAAGGGGATTTTTATATCTTATGGTCCTAAATTGAAGATGTGTAACTGTCACGACCCAGCCCCGTGGGCCGCGACTGGAGCCCTTCTGGGACACCCCAAACGAACTCACACCCAAACCCTCGTAATCAGCCTCGTCCAAACTCAACGTACGTTATTCGAACTCAACATCGTAATCAGATATCTGCCGAACACTTATCCTAAGCAGTCGCCCGTACAGATCAGACAAATCAGAAAGGAGGCGGAATATACATCGCCAAATTTCACACACACACATCAGAGGGGTAGCGGAATGTACATCGCCCCCAAATGCATACACACACATACAAACTCAGAGGCCGACTTGGCCATAGTAGCGTACGGGCCGCTTAAGATCGCAAAACAGACTCACATGCAAACACACCGGACCCACGACCCACAAATCTGACTACAGGCCTCTAGACAAAACAGAACATAAGAACATAGGACGGGACAGGGCCCCGCCGTACCCACTCATCCAATTATACAGGATACAGACACAACAAAAGATATGTACCAATGGCTAGGCTCCGAATCAAAGGGGAGCTCTCCAACACAGCAGAATGAGTAGCCTAGACTGGAGGACCACCCAAATGAGCTTCTGTACCTGCGGGCATGAAACACAGCCCCCGAAGAAAACGGGGGTCAGTACGGGAGAAGTACTGAGTATGTAAAGCAGAAGGTACAGAAATCACAAACACAGCTGGAGTCAGAAAGAACAAACACACCGACATCGCAAACCAAGCAAACCTGTGCGGGAGGCGAACATACAAATGCAAATCAAATCATGTATAGGGTTTAGGAACGTGGTCACCCCCCGACGCTGGTGCCACAACACATCATAACTCTAGAAGTTTTCAAATCTCCGTACAATCTCCAGACACATCATATCACACACACATCACATCATCAGAACATATCAAATGCCATATCACATCATAACTCCATAAACGGTAACCGGCCATATGGCGAGGCCTCGGAAACCGTAACACATCATAACTCCCGAATATAATATAGCGCGCACGATCACAAAGTCGGCCCGGGTACCGACGAACGAAGTCATAGCAGACCGCACGAACAGAGTAGTGCAGAAACCATATGCATATCAAAAATAATTTGTCGGACTCAACATATAGTTTACGTATAGGTATATACTGACGCCGGAAGGCTCGGAGTAGGAATCAGATTGAACAAAATTGGTGTATAAAAGTTACGAAGTTCCAAACTGCCAAATCTTTAGAAAAAGTTGTTTGTAGGTCATTTTCCGAAAATCTCACATTATTCAAAGTACAAAACGTCCACTAACGGCATAGGAAGTTTCAAAGGCACCATTGAGTCATAAACAAACGATCACTGGTCATAGCGGACGCAAACGAACCAAACAAACCGAATAAGGGGAGCCTCGGGGCTCGTGGGCCCACCTCGAGTCAAATTGAGACGGCGGACGCAAATCACAGACCTTAGGCTCCCTAGAGCCATCTACGAAAGTTTCGGAGGGTTTCGGACACAACCACAAAAGTTATGACGATTCGAACATTCCTTTGACCAAATGCCACAAAAGGGTTCAATTGCGCTGGATGAATAGTACCCAAACTTGAACCTAAATTTCCAAGAGCAGAGTTACCCCCGAGATTCCGATATTAACCTAGTATGACTAGGACATGCCAAAAGAAGGATAGGTAGGCTTTACATACCTGGTTGGCGCCTTACGCTCGTCAAATCGCGATTCCCGTTTCGTCCAGAAACTGCAAATGGTCACTTTTACCAGTTACTATTCATGAGAGTTAGCATTTTCATCTTTGGGGCTATACTTGGCTACCGAAATTTCGGCAGCATTTCCCCTATAAATCTAACATCCCCGAGACTTAGCTCGGCTCAAAATACAACAACAACAACAGCCCAAACATCATTAAACCATACAAACCACAATCATACTACATTAACTTCAAAATTTCACTTTAATACATAAGTTGGCAAATTCTTGATTCAACTTCCAAATCTATTTCCACATTAGTCCATTCATTCACTCATTCCCAATTATTCAAGCACACTACATACAAGTTCCAAACCACATACAAACATCCCCAAAGTTCACTACTTTCCCATTTTTCATTCAAACACCAAAAGTTACGACGAACGTTCTAACTTGCGTCGTTTCATTCCAAATTCGTTATCATCAACCATAAATCTTATTTAAGGTCTTTAGTGTCATAAATATGCTATGATATACACAAATATCCCCAAAGGTATACATTTTTCCGATAACGTCCGAAATCATTTTCTAACACCAAATCAATTCTTCAATCAATCATTTACGTTATAAAGGCCATGACGACACAACTACCAACCTTAAACGAAATCAATTCACACTTGTTTTCCCATCTAAGGCACACGGCCAAACACACCCTTTTTCACACACACACGCCATGCACAAACACGACCCCATCCCATAATCTTCATGCTAATCCAATCACTAACACATACATATCCATTTCATAACATTAAGAGGACAAAATTCATACCTTTTCTTGAATTTCTGACTTGTCGTAAACGTCGCTCTTTCTCCAAACTACTTGTATCACGTCGGAGAGCGTCTTGAGTACTTCACAACTATGTAGAAATCAAGAATTTTGGATTAACAACAAAGCTTGGAAAATTATTTCTTTCCTCCCCTAAGGGGTTCGGCCGAATAGTGGTTTAGGTTCCAAGTTGGGTTTGTTTGATTTTTTTTTGTCTAGATAATTCTAAGGATCATTGATATATATCTTGACTAAGGCACATGCCACTCACATGACCATTAAAATGGTCTTGGGCCTTGCCAAAGGGGCCGGCCACTTCACACTTTGGGCTTCACTTTTATGTTCAAATTTTTCTTGGCCCAATTCATAAAACGTCCCGTTTTGTAATTCCCGAAACTAATTTCCGAAATTCCAAATTTACCCTCGGCCTTCCCCGAGGTCTTAACATTAACGACTCCATAACCAACATAGTCATATTCACCAAAATCCAAATATTTCCTCAACACACACAAGTCTTATTTATTTCTTGATTTCCCGTTATACGAAAATACGGGACATAACAGTAACGTACGAAAATATCCTTTGAATTTTGTTATTTTAAACTTGCCATGTAGGATGTTTGAATTCACTACAAAAAACGGAGAAATTTGCGGAGGTTGAAAGTTGTAATTCGCGGAGGTATTAGCCTCTGCTAGTTGCTAGTGAAGGCTAAAACCACCGCAAATTGCAACTTTCAACCTCTGCAAATTTTTTGGCGTGATTGTCAACTTACTAAATATAGAAAGAGACACTCTTTTTGGGACATACCAAAAAATAAAGTAAGACACTTAAATTGGGACAGAGAGATTACATAAATCATATGTTTCCTTACATCGTTTTTTGTTTTCTCTTGCATTTTGCAATCCTAACTTGCACGGGCGCAAAAAAACTATATATATATATATATATATATTATGTGTGTGTGTGTGTGTATGTATGTATATTTGTATGTTTATATCGCTATACCTTACAGAGAAAAACATTTTTTGGCTGAAACGGAAAACTTTTATACAACGAAAATTAAGGATATAACATGGCGGAGCTAGATCTCAATGATGCAACCTCTAAAAAATAGTCATTGTTGTGCTGCGGTAGATCTTAACGATACTACCTTTAAATGATCATTGTCTAAAAATGGTCATAAGAAACTAGGAGGAACATTCCAAAAACTTGTTTCAACTATGATATGAGTATTGTCCATGCCAGAGTTTCCATAAGCAGGCAGACTATGCGCCACCTTGTTCCCTTCCCGATGGATGTGTTGAATTGGGGGTTCTCTAGAGCTTGTAGCAGGAATCTGTAGTCGTTCATAACATTCATGTAAGGAGAATGTATTGGCAGGTTAGGAATAAGATAGATTAATACTCGGGAATCTAATTCCACAACAAGTGGTGTTAGATTATTTGTAAAAGCAAGTTTCAGGCCCTTTAATAGGGCGGGTATTTCTGCTTGTAGAGCAAATTCGACCTGAACTTTGCATGCAAATCCCTCCTTCCAGGTTCCATTTGAATATCTTATGACTCCTCTTCTTATACCTCCCTCTTTTGTATCGTGGTGGAAGGAACCATCAGTGTTTAGTTTGTAGCTTCCATTGGGTGGTTTCTCCCATTTGACCTCAATGGTATTTTGAGATTTAGTTACCTTGGTAGGTCGATTATTCCCAAATGTGATAGAATTCTAGGGCCTAGTTGATAATAGAAGCGTAGCTAGTGGTGTGGTTTGTGTTTTCAAAGGTGTTATGATTGCTGTTTAACCAGATGTTCTACAGAGCAATAGGAACAACTATTTAGATGAGTATAGTTAGACCTGCTTAGGTGGTAACTAAGATGTTTGATTGGCAGAGGGATTTTAACCATTCATTCAATGTAATATCTGTGGGAGCATCTATCCTTAAGTGGTTGCATACTTTATTTCCATTGAGACATTCAAGGAAGATGTGATCAATTGATTTAGCAGTGTGACAATGGGGGCAAAGATCAGAGTTAGGACTTTGATGCGGACTAAATAGGAAGCAGTGGGAAGCTTTTTTTAACCGGTAGAAACATGAAGTATTTGAGCTTATTCAAGTAAGGGTGTTCCCAAATCTAGTTGTATTCAACATCAAGAGGATGGATAGTATTAGATATGGAGTCTTGATAGACTCTATAGTCATCCTTAGTGTTGAAAAAACCCATCATCATTGGTGAAAGGGATATAGGTATTATGAATCTAATTAGAAATCCACTCGGACTATTCAAAGTCTAATTTAGAGACAATTCAGTTGCTGTTAGTAATCCTTATGTACTATTCTTAGGGGCCCTTGAATTTTCTCTCTAATTTTTTCCCTAGATGATAGCCATTTGTCACGCCAAAGCTTGATGTGTTCACGTGCTCTTATAGTCCAAGTAGTCCCCTTTTTAAAGGTTTCCATAGCTTTTACAGTACTTCTCTATATATAAGAGTCTTTGGAGTTGACAGAGTAGGAAGTATTGGCTCTTCTGAATTATATTTAGCAATAAGAGGTTTGGCCTAAAGACTTGTTCTGTTGGTGTGGATTCTCCAAATTAGGTTAGTGAGGAGAGAGTAGTTTTTTCCAGTGGAGGTTGTACAACCTAATCCTCCTTTATGTTTAGGAAAGGTTAGTGGTGCCCCAAATAATCCTCCTTCTTTTTTTCCAGTAGTGGTGCCCCAAATAAAATTTCTTTGAATTCTATATATGTGGTTTCTATTGTTCATTGGAAGAAGGTTAATTTACATAGCATGGACAGGAATAGCATTAAGGACTGCTTGGGCTATAGTGGCTCTGCCAGCCATGGTTGGGTCTTAACTTTCTAACCTTTTAGTGCATTTATTCTGTCAATAATGTATTGATAGTCAGTAGCCTTAGGGTGCTTGTTCGTGATTAGAATCCCAGGTATTCACCAAAGTTTGCAGAGGTTTTAATGTTAAGCATGGTTTTTTCTTAAATGAATCTGCTAGGCCCGCCTAAGACAAGTTTTTTTATAAATAAATAAATTAAATTTAACCTCAAAGAGAAGAATACAAACAAGGAGGGCTAGGCCGTACCTTAGTAGTGATGGTGTTAATAGTGTTTGTGTTAACATTCTTAAAGAAGATGATTTTTTTATTTCTAAAAGTTTATCTTTTGGCATGAGTGTGTCCAAGACGATTGAAAGTGTTGATAATAGAGGTTGCACTTTTCATCGTAGCTAGAGTAAACAACACCTAATCATCTGCAAAAATCAAGTGGGATAAGAAGGGGCCCTATTGGCTTATTTGAATAGGTTGTCATTGGATTAGGTCAACTTCATGATCAATCTCCTAGAGATTACTTGCATACAAATTATGAATAGGTAGGGGGACAGAGGATCTCCTTGTCTGATCTCTCTAGTTGGTTCAAAATACTCAGTGGGTTTTCCATTAATAACAATGGAGGTATTGGTTGTTGTTATACAGTTCGTGATGAGTTTGACAAGATTAGGTTGGAAGTTTAGAGCTTGCAGGTTGCTGAATATAAAGGACCAGTCTAGTCTGTCAAAAGCTTTTTCAAGATCTATTTTGAGAATCATTTTTCCTTTACAGTTACTATTTATGTTAAAGGAGTTGACAACTTCTTGTACAATAATAGCATTGTCATCTGAACGTCTACCGCGGATAAAACTACATGATTGAACTAATGATTTTGTCAAGAAAAGATTGATCATGTTGACAATGATTTTGTGATTGTTTTGTAGCTGGTGTTTCACAAATTGATGGGTCTGAATCGGATGATGGTAATAGGATTTTTTACTTTGGGAGTGAGGGTAACAATGGTCTTATTCATATCAATTAGTGTTGAAAGCAACAAAACAGATGTTGCTAGGCCACATTTGGTATCATTCCAGAATTTTTGGAAGAAGATTATGTGGAGGAGGCCATCAGGCCCAGGAGATTTTAAGGGCTTAAAGGAGTTAACAGCTTTATCAATCTCAACTTGAGTAAGTTGTCTAGTGAGGCTCCTTTGGTATTCTAAGCTCAGGATGTGTTATGAATTAATAGAGTCCGTGCAGGGGAGGCTACAATGGTTAAGGTCAGTGGTGTAGGCTTAGCATTGTCAGAAGTGTTGTGAATCTAGTTTCCTGCTGAGTCAGCTAGCCCTAGATTCTATTCTTTCTGCTTCTTTGCATAGCCGAAATATGAAAGAACTTTTTGTTAGCATCTCCATCATTTATCCATTGAACTATGAATTTAAGATTCATAATTTCTCCTCATGAGGACATTGTTGTAATGAGTGATAAGACTCTCTTCAAGATCATAGTGGTCGTTGGTTTTTCTAATAGGATTCATCTTTTGAAAACCAACAATTCGAGCAAGCGGTAGTTTTTTCTTGTAAAATATATTCCTAAAAGTGTCATTATTTCAATTAGTAACATCTTCATTTAAAGATGTGATGGCACTATGGTAACTAGTGGTGATTAATAATCCTCTGAAAGTTGGGTGGCTAAGCCACATAGTGTCAAATCTAAACCTATTAGCAGCTTTCCCAATAGGTTTGTCAGTATCTAGGAGTAATGGGCAGTGGTCTGAATGTGTACGAGGTAGGTGAGATCTAGTCAGAGTTTTCTAAAAAGCTGTCTAAACATTCTATAATATTGTGGGCCCTATTTTCCTTTTATTATCTAAGTATATAGCTGCCTATAGAACCTTGATCCAACATATCAATATGATCCAGGTAGTCAAGAAAAGCACTTGTTCTTATGTTATTAAAGGGGATTCCCCCAAATTTCTCTGAAGCGGAAGTAATTTTGTTAAAATCTCCTCAGAGAAGCCAAGGTCTTATGAAAGACTCAGCAACAGTTTACAGGTTATTCCAAAGGATTTCACAATTTTCAAACAAGGTACTGGTGTAAACAAGTGAAATCCTTCAAGGAGAAGAAGAAGAAGAAGAAGAAGAAGAAGAAGAAGAAGAAGAAGAAGAAGAAGAAGAGCTAACATGTACACTCACGTGGATCTCCTGATCTATGATTGCGATGGGGTTAATAGTCAGCTCATCACTTTTACACATAAAAGCTACTCCTCCTGAGTATCCGTCAGCCGCAATCTTAAATAGATCTATAAAGTTGATGAAGTATCTGAGCTCCCAATGTTCTTTCACCCTATCCTGATGTTCTTTCACCCTTGTTTCTATGAGACACACAATGGAGGGGTTATTCTATTTCACAATCGCTCGGAAGTTCCTTTTAAAGTCAGGGTATTACATCCCGTGCAGTTCCATAAAAGGACTTTCATCTCAGCATCTGCTTGGATGGTGGAACTCCCCCATGTTTGAGGGACATTTCGAGGTGAGATAGCAGAGGATGTGAAAGTCCCTTACCCATGGGAATGACTGATTCTGTTAGGGTCGAAACCAATAGCACCACATATTTCTTGATGAGCATGAATGGTTACAGGTGCACATTAATCGCAATCCTCAGTGTCTCCGCTGGTATCGTGATGAAAAATCTCATTTCCCTATTTTTTGTCCAATGTCAGAGAGAGTGAGTCCTTCAGTGTCATGTTTCTGAGAATGTGCTCGAGGATGTTTTGTTCCGGCTGTCCTTGATTTCCATCGTAGAAATTGTTCCCCTGAGGATTTGTTAGGATCAGGCTACTCCTATACGCTCTAGGAATCTGATTCTTGGAATAATCAAGTAAGAAGATAATGTAGCAGAAAGTAAATCAACACAAGAATTTCACGTGAAAAACTTCTTGCTCAAGGGAGTAAAAAACCACCACCTATGTGCTATAGAATTTACCAAATATTTTTCACTAAACTAGGATCCCTTTAACAAATACAATGACCTAAGGACCAGTTCCCTGAATAATCCGCCTAAGATCACAATCTAACTATTTAACCAAATAAAACATATGACACAATACTTGCAAAGGTAAATAGATGAAACCACAATAGAATCTATCCTGGACAAACTAAAGAACTGAATGATAATTTCTTGATAAGCTCGGGTTCTTCGTAGTCATGCAGTTAAGCCTCTTCATTGAATGTTGTGATTTGTGGTTGTGGTTAAGCTCCAAAGCTTGTTCATGATGTGTTTATATAGATATAGTTTTTTCCTTTAATAGTTGAATCCAACCAAGGTTGGTTTCATTAATTGTACCCGAAAACCAAACCTTGTTTGAGTTGGATCTTTCTTTCTTTCCTTGTATGCCTCGTTCTTTCTTTCCTTGTATGCCTGTTGGCTACTGTCTCCTACTTCAATGCTAATTCCATGTTGATTAACTTATGCTACTTTATGAAAATATTACCATAACTTGAAATCTAATTCTTCATCTAATAGGAATCAGTCAATATTCTATCTTCTCTAACGTCGTCATGAAATAGCTTTCAGTCCACAGTTGCATAGCAAAGATCAGTTCCGTTGTTGATTTGACTGCTTCACTGAATCCTTTAAAGATCTGTTTGGATATCTGGTTCTTCAAGTTCTTCATTTGAAGTCTTCCTTATGTCTCCCTTGATTGTCATTGGGTACATTGTTTGTCAAATCATCAAAACTTCAATGTAAGCTCATGATTATTAAACCAGCAGCTGCTCAACAATTTTCCCATTTTTTATGATGACAAACACGTAGCAACTTCATATATCATCATGTGCATTCTAACCAGTTTACTTCAATCTTCATCAGTTCTGGATCAGTTCTCCCCCCTTGAGCATTGCCCTTGTCACAACCCAAAAACCATAAGCCGTGATGACATGTATTCTTATCTGATAGGTTAGCCAAAACCAACAAATACCATTTTAATAAATAAGTTTAAGCGATAAGAAGTAAATATTTATGTCACATATCAAAATACCAAGTCTTTATGATAAGAAAGCGCGGAAACAACAAAATAGTACCCAAGACTAGTGCCATGTGTACAAGAGCCACTAAGAGTGATAATACAAGTTTACTCATAACTATTACACTATCAAAAAGGTAAGTTAGACGAAATAGTAAAGAGATCAAAAAGGTATTGGCACTACATATAAGTCAGGCTGCTCACCCCAAATCTTCGGAATCAACAGTCGTGAACACAGATGGCCCATAAGTCTACTCGAACTCGGATCTAAGTCTGCACCAAAATAGTGCATCAAGTGTAGTATGAGTACGGGAAGCACATGTACTTAGTATATCGTATAGACCGACAACAAAATAAGTAGTAAATAAGCATTTAAGAAGTTTTATTGTCTTTACCGGTTTACCTTAATCCGAACCGATCAATTAACAGAGTTGAGAATAATCAATTACCAAGTAAGTCAAATAGTCAGTTAATCAGATAGTTAGGCAATCGGGTAGGGAAACTAAGCCCAATTAGACAAGTCGGAGCAACAATATAGATAACCAAATAAGGAAAAGTATGATAATGCAATGAAATGATGTGCCTCGAGCCAAATCCTCTTCAAAATCTGTATATACATAGATCTTTAGGGTAATCTTTGGGAGTCGTGGCCGATGGGGGATTCTCGCGGTCCATATACTTGGTACAGATGGTCTCCACGTTTTAGTGCGGACAATCTCAACGTACTATCAACAATTCTCAGCACATACAATCTCTACGTGGCCAACTTATACTCATAACACAATCCGACATGGACGATCTTCACATGCTCAACTTATACTCATATCCGGTCTCTTGTCAATGTATATGTATGATAAAGCATATAAGAGAGTGAATGTCTCAGCAATCTGGACTTAATAACCCATAAGTTCAAGTAAGTTCATCAGTAATTCCAGACTTAATAGCCAACAAGTTCAAGTAAGTTCATTAGTAATTCCAAACTTAATAGCCAAGATGTTCATTAAAATATTTATCACAAATTTATGAGGTTCTTTAAAGTACTTTTTTTTAGCAAAGCCAATCAGCCTGATGCTGATGGATTTTATTAAAATGAATAATAGTATTTACATAAAAAGAGAAATAAAAAGGACAAAAGAAAAAATGAAAATATATACTACTCTATCCTAGGAAATGAAAGAAAAGCCTAAGCCTTGTTTGAGCAGCCAAGTGTAACAATGAAAAACTGCAAACAAGAACACTCCTTCTTTGGATTGATGCCATTATCAGCCACCTCAAGCTCTCACCAGGTGCTATGGTATCAAATCTCACTGAAAATCCTTCAAGAAGCAGTGTAGTCTGAAGCTCCTCCTAGTTACTGACCTTGTGTTGTCCTTATGTTGTCCTTATGCTGACCTTAAACTGTCCTTATGATCAAGTTTACACAATCAGTCATGTGAAGTGTATGTAGCTGGATTAGGTAACTAAATAAATCATGTTAGTAGGATGAACATTCCTGTTAATACCACACACTAACAAGGATAACCTTAGTCATCCAACCAGGACTACAACAATCCTATGAAACTGTTATCATGAGCCTTTATTTTTTTGTGTAATTCAAACTTGTGTCATCTCTTGTTGGCATGATCAGCTGCATGTGATCAGTCTGGTTCTCTATTTCTATATATCTTTGTTCTGAAATTAGGCATCATCATCTTATCAGCATTGAGAATCTTCCTTGCACTTGTTGGTAGTTCAGCAAAAGAATGAAAGTTAACTGTACCTGTAAAATCAAAAACCAGGTTAGCTAAAAAATCAGCAAGTGCATTGCCTTCCCTAAGGATATGAGCAAACTGCACTTGGCCCTTATTCCTCCAAAAGTTGATCTTATTAACTTCCATACTAATCTTCCATGGGATCTCCCATCTGCCTTGAATAATGTTTATCATGGACAGAGAATCTGATTCAAGCATTACAGGCACCAGATCATTTTTAATACAGAATTCAATTCCATCCAATATAGCTACAGATTCTGCTGTGATGTTAGTTGTATCAGCTATTCTTCTTGCCCCAGCATATATTAGGTTTCCAACCTCATCTCTAATGCAGAATGCAGCTGAACTCAATCCTGGATTACCCCTAGAGGCCCCATCTGTATTGCACTTGAACCAGCCAGCATCAGCAAAATTGTTATTTCACCATCTTATATGCAATTCTAGGCCTGTAATCCTCCAAGTATTTCACCAGTTGAGGCCATTCATCTGGAACTTGTCTCAACCAAGGATATAATGTCTTCACCAGTTGCTGCAGATTATTGTTGATCCCATGTATGACCTTTAGTTTATTCATCTTACCCCCATGCATGATAGTATTTATCCTCCTCCATAGTTGCCAGCATATGAATGCAGGTGCAGCCTGCATGACCGCTTTGAGATTTGTAGGACCTTGCATATACCACCATTGTATTATTATCTGATGAATCTGGATCCTTGGCACAACTATCCCCACAGCTGCATTGTAATGCTGCCAAATGTCTGCTGCAAAATCACCTGTAAGGAATAGATGTTGAATTGTCTCCTCCTGCTGAGAATTCAAACAACATCTACATCTAGATACAATGCTGATATTCATTCTCTTTAGTACATCATCCACTGGTAATTTGAACTTCCACAACCTCCAAAAGAAGAAAGATATTTTGAATGGAACTCCTTTGTGCCACAACTTTGAAAAGTTATCAGCTGTTTGAGCCTTTCTCCTGAGCATATTCCAAGCACTCCCTACAGTAAAGTCTCCTGTAGTGCTAGGCATCCACCAGGCTTTATCTTTATCCTCTGAATGTTCCACTATACTCAGTTGTTGTAAGATATGATCACACACATTAATTGGCAGTTTGGCATGCAATTTATGTGCATCCCAGCCATCTGCATTCATAAAGTGTGAAACTTCCTCTATGCTAATGTCAATCTGAAAATCTGGTGGTATTACCTGTTTGAGTGGACCAAGCTTAGTCCAATTATCTTCCCATACATCACATGCTCCATTTTTAGGTTCCCACCATATCTGATGATCCACCTGATCCCTAGCTCTTTTCCACACTTGTGATCCACCTTTCCACTGCACTTCTGTAGGCTTCTTCTTTTTGCAATATTTATTCCACATAAAGGCTGACCATAATGTATTTGATGTTCTAAATTTCCTCCATAATTTGGCAAAAAGGGCCTTGGACACATCCTCTAGAGATCTGAATCCTAATCCTCCTTGTTCTTTTGGTAAACAAATCTTGTCCCAAGAGGACCAGTGCCTGTTTTTACCTTCTTCCTTGGTACTCCAGTAAAACCTTGCAAAGATTTTATGAAGCATATTAATGGTATATTTTGTGGGAACAACAGCTGACAGCATGTATATTGGAATACTCTGAAGCACACTATTAATAAGAACTGCCTTTCCACCAAAAGAGAGCAGCTTTCCTTTCCAATTTTGCAGCTTGTTTTTCACCTTCTTGATAAGATCATTGTAGTATCCCTTTTTCCTCCTTGAATGAAATATAGGACATCCCAAGTATGTTAATGGAAATTGATCCCTTTTAAAGCCTGTAATCTGCTCCACCTACTGAGATAGTGCACCAGCAATCTTGTCATGCATATAAAAGACACTCTTGCCTTTATTGATCAGTTGACCAGATATTGCCTCATATTCCTGCAGTATCTTCATGATTCTCTTCAATGACTCCCCTTCTGCAGATGCAAATATTATAGTATCATCTGCATATGCCAGATGATTGATATTTTGACTCCATTTAGGCATGCCATAGCCCACATACTCAGCATTATCAAATTCTGCATTTAGAGCTCTTGATAACACCTCTGCTGATAAAATAAACAATGAAGGTGAAAGAGGATCACCTTGTTTAACACCCCTAGTTGAGTGGAAAAATCCTTTGGCCTGACCATTAAATAGGATGGAATACCAGTTATTTTCAATCAACCTCCAAATCATGTCAATGAATTGACTAGAAAATCCCATTCTGCTGAGTACCTTTATCAAATATAACCAAGATACTCTATCATAGGCTTTTGCCATGTCTAATTTGATCACTACATTTGCTGGTTTGCCCCTTTTTCTGATGTCTGTCACTATTTCTTGTGCCAACAGCACATTCTCAATAATGCTCCTCCCTTGAACAAAACCTGCTTGATTAATAGAGATCAACTGTGGTAACACACTCTCCAATCTATCATGAACAACTCTTGACATCACTTTGTTGAAAAAGTTGCTTAAACTTATAGGTCTTAAGTTTGAGTAACTTTGAATCAACTCCTTCTTTGGTAGTAACACAAGATTTGTGTGAGTGACTGATTTTGGAAGTGTATGACCCTGAAAGAAAGCCACCACCATCTTGTATACATCCAAGCCAATAATGTCCCAACATGTCTGGTAGAACACTCCAGGAAAGCCATCAGGTCCACTAGCACTTTCTCCACAGCCTCATCTGCCATTTGATCTTCATCCTCAATCCGTGAACCATCTGAGTTTTTAATTCTTTTGATCTGTAATTTCTTCCTTCTTCCCTTTACTAAATTATGGAAAAATCTAGTATTTTTGTCTCCATCTACAAACCAATCCATACCTAATTTTTGTCTCCAGTACTCCTCTTCATAATGCAAATATCTCTTTGTCTCAGCCAAAGCTTTCTGCAAAACCACTCTATTTACTTGGCTTGGGTTTTGTTCAAACAATTGTTCCTTTAACCTCACTATTTCCTCCCTTATGATCAACTGCTTGAATATATCTCCAAACACTTTCCTACTCCATTTGGATAACCCTACTTTTAGCTTTTTCATCTTGCTTTTGAAGTTTATGAAAGGATCATCATGCTCCCAAATGGACCAATTCTGCCTGACTGTATCTAGGAAAGATGCATGTTCTATCCAGAAAGATAGAAATTTAAAAGGTTTGACCAGCTTTTGATGCTTATCCCCATAGGTACACATAAGTGGAGCATGATTTGAACCAGTTCTTGCTAGATGTTCCACTTCTATGTGTCCAAAGTTGTCCAGAAGCAATGAATTCACCAACATCCTATCCAATCTCTCAAAAATACATGCTGCATCTGCTCTACCATTCCACCAGGTGAAGGGACTACCCTTAAAATTTACCTCTTCAAGCTCACAAGAGTTTATGCAAAAAGCAAAGTCTTCTATATCCTGAGGTTGAACAGGATTGCCCCCTATCTTCTCTTCATCATTCAAAACCACATTGAAATCTCCTCCTACTAACCAGGAACAAGATAAGGTATTGGAGAGATGATAGAAATCCTCCCATAACTCTATTCTTTCAGAAGCACTACATTTAGCATATACTAAAGTAGTAATAAGATACTGATTCAGATCTTATAAAAACAGCTTCAAAGTAATTTGTTGAGGGGAGTCCATCAGAACTTCTACATCTATATTACCAGCCACAAAATACCAGATTTTACCATTACAGTTGGCATTGGCTAAGCACATGCCCAATCTTCTTCTATACTGGTTTATTGTCATGACCTGTTGAAAAGGCTCCATGAGAGCAATCAAAAAGAATTTGTGATGTCTGTTTAACATTTGAACCCTATGAAAGGCTTTTTGTGTCTTCACTGACCTAATGTTCCAAATGAATGACTTCAACATCATTTAACATTAGATTTAGTAGCATTCCTTTTTGGTACCACCCTGAATGGAATTTGCTTGTCAATAGCATTCTTCTTGCCTTTCTTCTGACCCTTATTGTTAGACTTGCTATTAGGAGATATATCTGCCTGCTTAAGAATGTTTTCCTTATTTTGCTTAATATTCTTCTCTTTGTCTTCTCTGTGGAGATCTCTGACATCCTCCTCTCCTTCCCAACCATCTATATTATGAGAGATCAGGTCATGTAATTCTTTGACTGGTGAAGACTTTCTACAAAATGTCACCTGATGATCAGTCTGTGAAATCACCATTGCCTTTTCTGAAGAAGAATGATCTGGTGGATCTGCATCTTGCTCCACATTCACCTGCTCCTGAGCCAATACTGTTGCCTCTATGGATTGCACATATTCCTGCACTTTTTCTTCTCTTTGCTCAGGATTATGAGTTATCACTGAGGGAGAACCCTCTGAAAGCTCTTTTACTGCATCTAATCTTGTATCCTCAACATCCACATGCTTATCATGTTCTTGATGATCATTTTGTTTTTGCACCTCCTCTTTGTCTGGAATATCTACTGTTCCTTGTTCTGCTGTATTGGTGCCTGTTTGTCCATCAGTTTTACCATGTTCTCCATCTTCTTGTTGGTTTTCTCCTGTATTCAATTCCTTTTCTGCTTCATTGATGCCACCATGAATTGATTCTTCCACACTGTCGCTTTTACTAGAGTCTCCCACAGCATTACTTTGTATTCCATCCTCATATTGCATTTCCTCCACCTCATCAGCCAAGGAGCTATGAGTTTCTCTTTCCTGAAAAGTGCCTGGCATACCTTCCTGAACATCTGGTTGAATGATATCTGCATTATTCAACCTTGTCTCCACCTGGTGACTTTGATCATCCTTGTTGTCATTTACATTAGAAGTCTCCCCCTCATCTTTGGATGTACTTGTACTTGGTATCTCTCCTTCCTCCACAGTGTTTAGTACATCAAACTTGTTTTGTACCATCACCTGTACTTCTGAATCATCATCTTTCTTTGCAACACCATGATCAATTGTGCTTTCATTCCCCTTATCAGAAGTAGTAGTTTTTGGGACATACTTCATATAATAATTTCTGCCATGATGCCATCTACGTGCCTCCTGCTTGCCTTTATCCTTAACAGCTTGTGTCTGTTGATTTCCTGTATCCTTCACCCCTTTATCTGAGCTTGTACCCTTAACATCTGCTGTTTTCTTCAATTCAGGATGAAGGATTCTACACTCATCTCTAGAGTGGCCTTGAATCTTGCATTCAGTGCAGTATTTTGGAAGGAAATCATATTGAATTTTGACTTTCATCTTCTTAATGTCCTTTGTATCCTCATTCTCTATTTCCAACATCAGAAACTGAGGTAATTCAGCAAGAAGATCAACTTGGACTTTAACTCGAGCACAGCTAGGTCGAGTCTTGTTTATGGTCGCCAAATCCAACTGTAAAGGCTTTCCAACAGCAGAAGCCATGGTAAACAATGATTCTTTGACAAAAAAAGTAGGTAATAAATTTGGAAAAGAGATCCACGCCATTGCCTGAGATGTTTCTACATCCACTTTGAACTTAAAATCATAAATAAGAGGCCTCATCTGATAGGTAACACCATCTTTGGCCTTCAAATAATATGCTCCTCTAGATGTAAGATTGATAAAATCTTCCATCAATGAACATCTGATCAAAACATGTCTTGGCCTAAATAATCCAACCTTACAGTCACCTTTTAATCCACATTGTGATGGTATAATATTACGAAGCTCTTCCAGCTCCGGCCACCCATGGGAAAATTTGCCAATTACTGCATGTTGAAGGTCTTCCAATATCTCCATTCTTTTGATTTCAGCCTCAATCCACTTCACCATTGGAATACCATCAACATACGTTAGATTCTTCCTAGGGATAGGTTCACATTGCTGCTTCAATGCTACACAGATTTTCTCTCTACCCGTTAATGTATTGGCAAAGCTTTTTGAAGAGTTAGGGAATGTAGAAAAGTGTACGTTACGGTTTGAAGAATTAGGGTTTGGTTGAGATGAAGAAGAATGTAGTATATTGGATTGAGGTAAGGGTGGGAAAATGATGGAGGAGGTTAGAGGGAGAGGCTGGTCAGCCGCCAACGACGACTGACCAGTGGCCGGACTGGCCATATTACGGCTAGGTTAGGGATTGTAGTATTAGGGTTTGCATGAATTTTGAGGAGAGAGAAGAGAGCTAGAAGATCCAAAAGTTATGCTGCTAACTTTAAAGTACTAATTTAAATCAACTAGTCAAATATAAGACAAGTAGAACATAACAGGTAATGCCCACATGCTTTGGCATTCCTGGGTCGCTGCCCATAACTACACAGAACATATTACCCATATCATGTCATCGGTACTCATACCAATGCTCGTCACATCATGGGTACAAGACCCCTCCTGTTTACTTCCTTATCCCTTATTATTTCTATTTTTAATCTTTACTTTACAAACGTTCCCCAAACAGAGTCTAAAAGTCTTGACATACCTCAAAGTTGAGCAAACGAACCAAGGAAATAGCCTTTACTTTCCGAAGTGCCTCCGAACGCTCCCAATCTCGATATGAGCGATGCTTAAGTCTCTTGGAAGCTCTACCACCTCTAAATTCGCCAAATGAGTCCAGTCTAGCCAAAATAGTTCTCTACGAGGTTAAATAAATCCATTGATGCCCATATTGCTATACTCTAATTCGGAGCCTAAAAACGAACCCGAAAAGGTAACCCCAACCCCAACCCCAACCCCAAAGAGAAAAGCTGGATTTTTTTTGCAAGATTGATTTACCCATAACATATACAGCTAGATCCAGAAAATCACTCAATTTTCTATGAGTCGTTCCCCAAGTCAAGATTCTTCATTCTCTTATCCTTAGAGCTCAAAACCTGAATTTTCGCAAACTAATAATGAAATAAATGCTAATAAACTGAAAAAAATCATGGGGAAATGACACAAATAAAGATTAGAATTTTACCCTCTTTAAACGAGAAAAATGCCGTGAAAATCACCTAAATCGGAGCTTTAGAACTCAAGATATGAAGAAATACCAAATGGACAAATCTGAATTTTTAACTCAGCGGTTTCCACTTTTGCGGCTAAAAGCTCCCACCAGCGAACTGCCACATGGTATCTCCGCTTCTGCGGACCTTTTTCTGCATCAGCGAGGTCGCAGGTGCGGATCAACCTTCGCACTTTTGGCGCACTAGCATCGAAATCCCACAAAAAGATGCGGACAAGTCCAAAATGATCATACCAACGTGTTGGAACTTTCAAAACACTGATTTAAGGTCGTCCTGACTCGATGTTGACCGTGGTCAACTCTATCTTAAGAACTTAACTAGTTTTTCAATCAAATGTCTAAATCACACCCGAGCCCCTCGGGATCAGAAACAACTACTCGACTAAGTCATAAATCACGTTCCGAACGTCATGAAATTGTTGGTCAACCTTCGATGTTGACTTTGTCAAACTTCTTCATTTCCTAAACTTAAGAACTTCCAATTTTACTCTTTCTTCTTAAGACTCACCCGATTGCCTCGGAAATTGCGCCACCCATCTTCACAAGTCAAGAGTACCATTTAAAGCTACGAGAATGGTATTCTGGAAAAAAGAGTCCAAAAGCTCAAAACAACCTGGCGAGTCATTACATCATCTACCACTTAAAAAAACGTTCATCTTCAAACAATAAAGAAAGTACCAAGCTGTCGAGCAGCCAAAGGAAAAGATTACGCCGATAGCACCGCTTGTTCACTTTACCAGTCAAGTCTTCCTTTAACTTAGTTCAAACACCTAAATCTCCAATTTCTATGCCTGAAACTTCCTCCACGGCTGATTCTTGTATATCTGAATGGGCGCTGCTCGAATTACCTAATTTTTATTATAATCACCCCTCTGTACGAAATTGATTGATTCCAAAAATACCATTATATTCACCACAACCCGCTAGGCATAGTCGAAATCCATTGTCAAAGCTGTACCGATAAAATAACCTAATTATACTCATCTTTCTTTCACACCTTGTAATGTCGTCGTTAGTAACAAGAATCCTTAGAAAGCATGTTGTCACACTCCAAAACTCTAAAACATGATCCCCTCTAGCCAGAGAAGAACCTGTGCTTGTTCTGAGCCAATTGTAAGCATTTTCGTAAAAAAATTGACCTTATTCAAGGCCGTTTTCGCTAATTCCAAATCCGTTAGTTTCGTTTCGTCGAGCTGAAGCTACTAATTCGACACTCATCGTTCAATTCCTTTGAAACCTTCTAACAACATACTATGCACATCACCCTAGTAATTACCTTCCCATGTCAAATCTGTAGAAACTCAATTGATCACCCCGAAAGACTTCCCATATCCATTTGTACCTCCTCGATACATCACCAAGTACTTGTGTAATTTATTTTTGTGGAGTTGCACAACACGAATTCGAATTAGTGGGAGCTCTAAAACAAAATGGATGCTGAGTGACAATTATAAAAATAAAAAAAATAACAAATATAAAGGACAACCACAGAAAACGAAGGAAAATAAAAAATAAAATAAAAAAGACATGGTGCATTCATCACCAAATATGTGTTCAGACTTGAGGATGAAACTACAGTATGAATTTGCTCCGCAGAAAAGAGTATTTTTGTCGTCTAATAGTATTTGCTTATTCATTTCTCAAATTTAAAAAGTTAGTATTTGTCTATTCACAAGAAATCCAACAACCAACTTTTCTCAATTATTGAGGGCGGCACAAACGTGGGGACCCACCCATGTTGTTCTTTATTGTTTACTCCGTATTTGTGTCTTCTTCCGAATAGTTAAAGAAAAGCGTACAAGTAACCAAACAAGCACTTTTCAGGCAGCTATTACATAAAGTCGGGTTATTTTGGTTCATAATATAATAATCCCGAAATAAAATATAAAATTATTTAATTGTATTTAGTTGGATTTTATCACTACAACAAAAAGTATTTTTAGTGGCATTTATTTAGCGGCTATAAACTAATTGCCAGTGAATAATTCAACAAGACAAAAGATTAGCAATAGTTAAATATTTGCCGAGAATAAACACATTTTAGTGGCAATTGAAAGTTACGGCCGTAAAGATTACCTTTTTCAATAATTTTATATCTTCCCTCTAACTCTTTTTAGCCTGCCAAGTATGATTTTTCTTTCTAGAATCCATACAATTAATTATTTCTTTCAGCCAAACAAAAATATTTTACCCTAAAAAGTCAATTTATTCCTTTCAACCAAAGTCACAATGAGTAACCCAGGTCTTCTCTCTAGTCATCGGTGGCGTCGTTGCTGTGAGTATATCGTCGATCAATCCTCTGTTAATTACTCATTTTAATTTTTGAGTTCACATATTTGATTTTGGGTTCGGAATTCGGATTCTAGTTTTTTTGAATTGTTTGCCATGATTTCCCATGTGAGGTTTTTGATGTGCTATATATTTCGTAGTAGATCTGAAAGTTAGAATAGTGAATGACGTTTGGTTTCTTAATCTGTTTACATATACACAGCACATACACATAGGTAGATGTCTATATACATTTTTTTCTTATAACTGAGAAATTCTCGAGGGATGGTGGCGCACGATTCTAGACAAACATAAATACATATAGTTTATTTTTTCCTATATATTTTAATGGTCAATTGTTAGATTATAGAGTCTGAAAGTGAGAGCATTGTTGTAGGTGAGTTTATCCCGATTATTTTTATCTGCTTTTAATCGTTGATTTGCTTCAAAATAGATATAGAGGCTTTGAGTACTCAGTGATACTATATATATACAAACATACATGCTCATAGATGTGTACTTGTGTGTGTGTATGTGTGTTACTTTATTTTTCAATGGTCGGTTGTTAGATTCTGGATTGATACAGCTAGAATGTCATTGTCCATAAGCTTATCTCCTTCATTATTTTTCGACATAAATAATTTCAGAATTAGTCGTTTAAGAGGCCTTAAAATTTCCCTCTTGCATGGC